>NW_009714152.1:13592-36216 GCF_000703405.1 Apaloderma vittatum | reverse complement strand
CCTTATTGAGATAATGTACAATTTAGGGTAACAATTACCTTTCAAAGATGAAACGGTTTCTGCACTTTTATAGAATCATAGCTGGAAGAGACCTTGAAGATCATTGAGTCCAGCCTTTGTCCCAGCCCTATCAACCTACTAAACTATGTCCCCCGTAAATATTAGTTATTGATTGTCTAAAAAATAACTTACTAAATTATCAGCATTAAAAGTGAAGGTGTTCTAGAAAGCATTTCTATAAATGTGATATACCTCTGTCCACAAAAATCACTAAAAGATTTTAATTGACATTGAGAATTCATCTGATACTGTGGAGTTATGTTTCCATGGTAGAAAATGGTGAGTTGCCGTATCTGGGCAAGCTTAAGTCTTTCAATATCAAGGACTTGAAGCACATAATGGATGCGAGACTTGCTGGAGATCAGTGAAGGCCCTGGCAGCTGTCTTCCACTGATGCGTGTATTGTCACAGTATACCAGATCCATTTTCCTCTGTCCAGTGTGTATAAGGTGAAGGAAAGGAGGAGTTGGAGGCAGTAACAAACTGTACCTGAAAGCACTAGTGCCTGAGCTTCAGTTCCTTGCTTGCCAGAGAAATCACATGTATCCTTATTACTTAGCTTAAGTTAGTTTAAAAGCTGATAGATATTCCTGGCAATACAGTACTACCGTGGAAAAAATATATTATCTTGTCACTGAGATAGTAACAATCTCAAGAAGAATTAAGTTGTGAGAAAAAAAATTGATAAAATGCTAGGAAATACCAAAGTTAATGTTGTGCAAGCACTGTTTATCTTTCTTATTGGGTAGACATACAGTGCAATCTTAATGAAATTCTATTGGTATTTCTTCCACAGGGCTCTTTGCTTTACATGCGATGGGCATGCATCTCTTGTATCTAATCAGTAATTTGTTTTCTCTGTACTGTTCAGTACAGTCTTGTCTTTTATTATACAGTAGCCACACAGCTAAATTCCTCATCTGCTTTAGTATGTCTTTATGCCTTGTAGATTCTGAGAAGTCTGTGAATAGTAACTAATTTACACTCCCTCACACACAGTTCTGAGTGGTATGAATGTGTTGTTTTACAGATAGAAGATGGTACTGCAAATGAAAGCAAAAAAATAATACATGAGTTTTGGATGTCCAATTAAAGAACTGTTGGTTGTTTGCTGGGGTTTTTTTTTCTCATGTTTCACATTGCAAAGCATTTGTATGTTCAATTCATTTTTGTTTTAGTTGATCTAAAACTGTTTTGCTTGTTCCCAAATCAGATCTCAGGTTTTTAAAAACTCAGAAGAAAACAAATACACTTGGTACCAAAAAGAATTTTGCTTAAATAAGTTATATAAGACCCATGGGCCAGCATAAGCATTATTTTCCTTTTCTTTCATTGAGTCTCCCTAGTTCATTCATTACCCAATCTCTTCAGCAAATGAACAAGATTTCTGCAAGCAATAGTCTCTTGACACTAGTTCATTCTCAGAGCAGCAGATCTGTCCTGTATTTCCTCATTGAATAAGCCTGATGCCATCTGACATTTTCTTAAAACAAGATAAACTACTTAGGTGTTATTCCTGATAGATTTATCTAATCCTGGATGTAAAGGCAATGATTAAGATTCAATAAATTTCTCCAGCAATTGATTTTAATATTACTCTTCTTATAATTACAAAGTCTTCCTAGTATCTAATCTGAATTTCTTTTTTGCAGCAATTTAACTCAATTATTTCTTGTAACATTCTCCATGGTATTGTTTTCAAGTATCTCCAAGATGCCTTTTTTCCATTTGATAGCTGTCATGTGAATCCTTTTCTCTCAAGCCTAAACACGCTTACTGCTTGAGCCTCTTTCTCAGTGATTTTTTTTTGTAGGCCTCTGATCACTCCTGTTGCTTTCTTTTAGGACTTTTTCCAATTAATTCCTGTCTCATTTGAAACCTTATTACAAAGCTGAACAGCATGCTCTATTTTAAGTGCTGCTAGAACTGTGTGGAATTATTTTAAATGCTTTGTAGGTTGCAGTCCTGTTTGTATATCTTGGTACAGTAATGCTTTTAAACACCATTCAGTTGTTCACAGTGATCACTAGATTTTTGATTTTCCTTTGGAATGAATGTCTAGTCAGTTGTTCCGCTGCTTGTATTTCAACTGTAGTTATTATTGTCTCCTTAAGAGTAGAATATAGCAGTTATCTGTATCGAATTACATTATATTTTTTAGCCTGTTTCAATATCATGAGTATTTTTATTATGTTCTTATCTTCTAAAGTTATTCCAACTTCTTCCATGTTTGATAGGATATCTTTTATTTCATCTTCCAAGCCATTAATGAAAAGACAGAATCGTTCTAGGCTTGTGACTTACCCTTGTAAAAGTCCACTTAGTGCAGCATTCTATTTTAATGGTGAGCCATTGATTGCTGCTCTTTGAGGATCGCTTTCAACTAGTTTTGTACTAATCTTGCAATACGAGCACACAAATAGAATGAATTAATAAGCTGCAACGTAAAGGAGTATCACAAGCGGAGTATCACAAGCAGTGGTAAAATCAAGGTACTTGCAATCTAATATATCTCTGTTTTCTGGAAGTTATTCCATGGAATGAAACTAGATTTGTTACAATTTGTCTGATAAAATGCTGTACCTTTGCATATGTAGCTCCTTTTTTCCTCTAGGTGTTTAGAAATCAAGCTTTAAAACGTTTTTTCCCCTATAATTTCTGAGGTTATCTTTTCCTTCCTTATTTATTTTCTTCATGTTTCATTGATTTCCAGTCTAATAGTACATTTTCTGTCCCTCACAATTTCTTGACGGCTCTAAGTTTGTTCAGAGGGTTGTAGTGTTGCAGGATGTAGATGGCAAATTCATCTAATCTGAAAAATTGTAGGCTATATAAATATTATCTAAATACTGTTTTTTGCTCGAGATAGAGATTTCACCTCTCCGTATGTGACACTCGTGCTGACCTATTACTTCTTCCTGTAGAGGTTTCCTGTGTATTTGAAGTCATCAGAAAGTTTTCCCAAGTCACAGGTTTTATCAGTGTCCTCCTTGTATATTAATGATATGCACACTTCACCCTTGAAAAAATAGATCAGTTTGTCACAGGAGACTGATCTGTTTTTTTTCTGAAAGTAACCATCTATATATGTAAATATATGATCTTTACCTGGAACTTGGTTTACAAATACAAAGGAAATTGGGATTGTTTGGAACTTAATATAATAAATAATGTGTAGTCTGCCCTTGTATTCATGCCTATTAAGTGAACACAAGAATAATAGGGGTTTTTTGTTGCACTTTGATTTTTTCATTATTTTGCCATGGAAAAGTAGGTGTGGTTTTTCCATTTTGAGGCACATCTAGGCTCTTCATGTGTACAATACACAGAGATCCATTTGGCTGCCTTTGACAGGTAGCTACTTTGGAATGGAAGGTGGCAGAGCTTAATGAAATATATTACTGTCATTTAATCTTTCTAACTCTTTAACAGTAGTTCTAAGAGCAGGGCTTATGTATATCAAGATAATATACGCCATAGTAGATATTCCAGAAATGTAACTGTTCTCATCTTCACAGTAATAATGGTAAAGCTGCGTGAGTCATGTCTAAAGTTGACACATTCTTTGATGTTCTTCCCACAGGTTTTAATTGCATGTCTTGAGTTCACCAAAGAGCTGCTTTGGGCAAATGTTGAAGAATGTTGAGTCCATTTAATACTGAACAGGTTTTCAAACAGGCAGAATATGGATAAACAAGTTTCATTTTTCTATGGGACGCTTGACAGTACAGAAATGAGGAAGTTTTCACCCTGAACTGTATTGCCAAGAGACCCTGACATATGGTACACATTCCTTCTCTATATTGAAATGATTATTTTTTTTTAAGCAATGTGCAAGACATTGCTCTTAAGTCAGAGATACCTATTCTTCTGTCTTGAAACAATTTATGTGAAAATTCAAACAGTTGAAGCATCCTTTGAATCACACATACAAATGGCACATGGTGAAACTCTGGCGTAGAAAACTGATACACTAAGAGGAAAGGGGAGTCAAGATCAGAAGATAAAAAGCTAGATAGATTCAGCAGTATTTTTTTCACACATGTAAGGGATTGTGATGAGAGCAGCAGAAGCAGTTAATAGTTTATAAAACTAATATAAATAAGGAATGTTGTGAAATCTACCAGATGGGTTTCTAGGAATGTTCATTATAAGTTTTATCTATATAGAAGTCATATAAAGCCAAATAAATTGGAATTATTTATTATTGCTATACATAACATAGTAGTTCATGTATTTTTGTGCTCTTTAAATTATTCAGGTATTTTCCCCACAAAACAAATTATTTCATCACTGTTCCCAACGCTGTGTCTCCTTGCTATCACTGCTTGTCATTGTACCCTCATATTTTGTATGCCACAAATTTATTTTTTATGGAGTTTTTCAGGTTTGTTGCATTCTCTTCTACCAGTTTGAGAGTAAAGCTGAAGGAAGTCTAACCCAGCTTTATTTAGCTGTGCTGCTCTTGTAATGTGCATTGTTTATTTGGGGAACAAGGACAAGGTGTTTGAACCAGAGTTATGTTCCTGGTGTCATTAGTTGCAGACAAGAAAGTTGCAGAACAGCCTATTGATTCATCTCTGACGTACGCAAGCACTGTGATTTTACTTTGTTTTTGGAGACAAGGATCTCTCTGTGCTGCCTGCCTGTCCATAAAATGAGTTCAGTGAGTGCAAAATTCTGCATACCTGTGAATGGGAGCAATGATTTGGAAATGTTACATGCTGACCTTGCGCTCACTAACTCAAGTATCGGTGCCTGTGATAGATGTTGGGCATAAAGGTTTTCTTAACATTTAAAAGGGCAATATTATTTGCAAATAGGACTGAGCAGACAACTTTAAAGAAAAAAACATAAAGGACTAAATGCCCAAGTGTTGGCTAGAGCAGCTAAATGTAAAACAAGCCTGAAATGTGTTTGTGTCCTGTTTTAAATGGTGGCCTTATTAAGTTCAGTCTGCACCAGCAGCAATCAAAGCCTAAAGCACAGGTATTTGTAAGTTTGATTCTGTAAGGTACTGAGATTAAACCATAAAAATCCTCAGATCTTAAAAAAAGGGAAGATACTTTTTCAACAGAAACAACAAATTTGGTCTGATCTGTTCTACTAACTCTGAAGATTGTTTCAAGTAATAAAATATGGATTGGGTCATGCACTGCCTGGAAAGAAATCTGATGGGCATCTCCTTTAGAGCTAGGATAATTGTGCAGGGATACAAAAGCTATTCACTTGTTTCGTAGTCAACATAGCCAGAGCTGTTTGCTTTGCTTCAATTTTTCTAGTCCACTCTAGTGCTATTTGTATAGCTTTCAATTGGAGCAGATCTATTATTTTGTTAGAATTCAAAGATTCTTTTAGCCTCATTGTCCTTTAATCATGCCTTTTTTGGCAAAAAGTAGCACATTCAGAACTGGACTATATTGTTGATTTTATGTAAAAATGCAAAATCTGAGGCATTCTTTTTTTTCTAATGTTGTCTTTTGATATTGGCAGTGGTGCAAAAAGCTATTATTTCAATACAGTCATTCAGTTCAGCTTCTGCTAGGTAAAGAACTGCATGACAGTGTCACAGGCTTAGGAGACCAAGTGCATGAAACTCTGAATTCACAGCACTTAAATCTGCAGACTAGTGGAAACCTCAACTGCAGTCTTTCAGGAGGCTCCTTTATTCTTACGCAGCTATAGAGCTCCCACCCCATACTCGTTTTCAGGAGTGAGAAACTTCAACTTTAGGATTTGCCAGAACTCCTGGTAATTGTATAATAGAATTGCATTTAAGCTCAAGTTAGGTACCCAGACAGGAGTCAGAGAATATAAGACACAAATTCTGGTGAGATTGTTCTGCTGAAGTGTTGTGATGCATAGAAAACACTTTATATTTTTATTTTCTACTTGACATGATTTTCTGACTCATGTGCTTTTAAATTATAAGGCCCTTACCTGCCTGATAAGATATCTTCCATCCTTTGTTCAAGAATGGAGTGTTCTCCATAACCATCTTCCTCCTTTCCTTTTCTGAAAAAGCTCTTCATAGGTACTGAACTTTTTTATCACTTTGTTTTGTTTTTTGGTTTTCCCGATTTTACACTGGCAAAATGTTGTGCAAAAAGATCTATATGTCATGAACTTTTTGAATAAAAGTTTAGCTTTTCAGTCAGAATGACAATGTTTACAATGAGGTTATGAATGTAGTCTTTAAATGTTTTAATATTTTTAAAACAATAATTCCATTTCGTGGTTAGATTTAGTTTATTTTTGTGTGGTTTGTGAATTGGAGCTCTAAGTATAAAGATCAGAACTACACAATTTAGTCTGTTTCTATATTGTAAAATGCTGTCGCTGTGCAAACTGCCTCAGGCAAAGCTTTCCATTTTATTTGGTATTGATTTTTACTAGGATGGTATCTTAAATGTAGAAATTAAGTCATAAATTCTGTAATAACTCACTGTTAATTGTTTCCTATTAATAGTGAATATTGTTTTCCTTTTGTTTGTTTGCACATATACAAATAAACTGAATGCATTCTACTTTCATTCAGTATGCATATTCAAGTCAGTGTAACACCACGAGTGCATTCATGCTTTAATTAACCTTGAAACTGTAGCCACATTAGGGAACAAAAACTTCGTACCTTTATCTAATATAAATCATGGAATAAACATAGTATATACTGAAGAAAGTATTTTTTTTTCTAGCACCTGTGTCCACAAAGATGTAAACAATTCATGAAAGATTCCTTCAAAATACTTAGAGCTATATTCTTTATTCTAAAATATGATTATATTAATGATAGTCATTCTCTCTTCTTACAGTGCAAATTAGACTATCAAGCCTGTGTCTCAGGAAAACAAATTTCAGTGAAATGCGAAGGACGTTGCCCTTGCCCTTCTGACAAATCCACAAACACAGGCAGAAATGATAGGAGAGGTGAGTGATGGTCATTTGTATGATACTTTTAACATCTCATTTCTAGAAGGAAATAACGTTTTCCTCACAGAAGAATGCAGTGATCACAAAGACTGATTAACTGATTATTCATGAATAAAACCAGCTTTATTTTATTCAAGGTTGTTTTCTTAGTCATGGGTTTTGAAATTGTGCCTACTGTAAAACACTGCTGCATTTTTCAAAAGCAGCTATGGTAATATGAGTTATTGTTTTTCTTTTTTACTTTCTAATATTCCTTGAGACGCTTATGACTTAAGACAAAGAAAAATTTATTCTTTGCTCCTTCGTGTTTTCAGTTGAATTTTAAAGAAAATGAAGTATGATATTAAAAAGGCAAACTTCAAAATACTTGTTACTCCTCATAGGAGCAAGGAGTTACACTTAAACTATGGAACTATTAGTAAAGGCTGTCATATAAGAGCAAGTTCTTTGTTTGAAAGTATTTGACGGGAATAAATCATCTTCCTTTTGGACCACGTGTGAGATTAGGCTGCTAGAAAATGCTGTTGCTTTGCACTACTTTTTAGTCATTGGTAAAACTGGAGGAAAAAAAAAAATTGTGGCTAAGCATGTATGTATTTCAGCGACCTACAGGTGACTTTGGAAGGATGTCGTTAAAATATCATACAATCTTTGGTTCTCCTGAATAGAGAGCCATCATAGCCTGAGGCTTTAGACCTGAATTTGCCAAGAAGAGCATGAGTGGAGGTCTGCCTTTTTTTATTTCTTTAGATTGATCTCTGTTAGATGTATTTTGTTCTTATGGTATAGTCATGCTTTTGATAAGCTAAAATCTTTATGCACAAATATCCCATATCGTCATTGGAAATACACCTAAGTTAGTTCTCGAAGATTTTTTTTTTTTCATGTAGCAACCTTATAAAGATTAAAGAAACTGGCAATACGTTGCTGGATTATATTAACATTGATATTTGATTATGGTTTGATGCACTATTCCAAAGTTATTGTGCAAAAGAACCTTACTGTTTCCACGATGAGCTGTAGCTGCTGCCAAAACTATTTTTTCCCTATTTGAAAAAATGAATTAATGTTCTGTAAACAATGAGTAGGGATGACCACTGCAAACATTGAGTTGTGTGCAGGCATACAACTAAAAAACCTTGCTGAAACACTCCTTTAGATCACTTTGCTGGTCTTCAACAATATAATTGATTGTATAATTAAATATTAACTGAATACGTGTAATTGATTATTCTCTGCAGAACAATACAGCCTTGAGGGTTTTTTTAAAGCATTAATTTACAGTTTCATGTAGTAGCTGTAAATACATACATAAATCCGTTACCTGGTCACATTACTAGCCTGCATGAAAACACTGAAAGACCCAGCCTTCTATGCCTAATACGTCCCCTTTTGTAACATTGTGTAGTGTGGTC
The DNA here is from genome assembly GCF_000703405.1 of Apaloderma vittatum. NCBI lineage: Eukaryota > Metazoa > Chordata > Aves > Trogoniformes > Trogonidae > Apaloderma > Apaloderma vittatum. The sequence continues at coordinate 27,811 of NW_009714152.1, read as the reverse complement.
ACCGTTTTCACTAGCAACAATTTCTGCATCTCCAGCATAGATATGGGTTTATTTGCTTAACAGTAGACATGAAGTGAAGATAATGCTCTGAGAAGCATCTCTCTGTAAGTAGTAGGCCTACCATTGTCCAATGTTAGTTTTTTTAATATGGTGTCAATGCCCTTAGTTTCTGTCAAAGTGGAATTAGCATTTTCTCTTCTGGAAGCTGTTTCACCTGATGCAGTTATTTTTGATTTTGTATGTGTTCTTCCAAGCACATTCCATTTTTGGTATTCATGTACTTAAACACTGAAAAGAATCTATAGACAAATTTTATTGGGTTCAACAGAATGGAATGGGTTTTAATTAGGAATGAACTCTTTTTGAAGATTTATACTGCCAAGGAATCAAGATTACTTGTGCTTAGTTATGTAAAAGAGAATGAAAGAAATCCTATATGAGTATGCGAATTAACACTAATCCTGTCCTGACAGATTGTCAGGGCAAGCAAAATACAGGGCTTTTCTGGCTGCTACATCTTACTGCAGCATCTAAATTTGAATATCATTTCTTTACAAGACCAAAAGCCAGGAGACATGAGAAATATGGAAGTGAGCTGAGTATCATTACTGAAATTTCAGCCATTATTGTAACAGAATGTAAAGTTTCTTATAACTTCTGTTATAAAAACTTTCATTGTAGTAATACAATTGTTTTATTTAAATGGAACTCCATTAAGTGTTCTAAGCTGTATACACACGTCAGTTGCTTAGAAATTTGACAAAGCCAAAGAGGCAAAGTAAGATTAGTGCTTCAGTTTCAGGCATAACTTAAGCAAAGATTTCTTAAAATACATCCTCTATCTGAGACAATTTTTCATTTTTTCAGATTGACAAATTCTACTGAATTTTGGTGTATCTAGGAACCAAAGTATGTCTATGAAGTTAATCAAATCCAGCTTTCTGATTAATGCATGAGACACATGTAGGCATTGTGGATTTTGTTAAAGCTGACTCATTTTGATGATACATTCAGTGACATTGAACCCAACTGATGTGCGGGGCTGTTAGCTTGAATCCAAAAGAACTTGATCTACAACTAGTTGTTAACAAAACAAAAATATCTTTCTTTGTCATATTTTTGTTTTGATTTTAGTTTAGAGAAAGCAACGGGTATCATATAAACTACAGCACCTGCTTCAGTAAACGTTAAAGAGAGAGAGAAAACAAAAATAGACTTAGTGTACTGCCATAAAAGAAAGTCTGAACAGCACTTGAGTCAATGTTAGAGGGAAGGAACACACAAAGTTAGAAAGAAATGAAGATGGGCAGCGTGGAAGAGAGGGATGGCTTAGGGAATTGCCTAGAAGCAGACTGAGAAAGAAATGTAAACCAAAATGGACGGGAGGCACCACCACTAGTGATAGAACTGTGAAAAATGAGGAAGCATTCGTAGGACCCTATCTTATGTTCCAGGCATAGTCGCTGCCTCATGTCCTATTTTCGCCCTTAATCTCCTTTCCAAGTATGTGCCAGGATTTGGGGCATCCAGGACATACTGGCTTGCACATTCATGAATGCAGGGTTTTTACTGAGCTGGAATCTGCAGGTCTTTACTTTCCTAAGCTATTCTGAGTCTTTTTTCCAGTGGTTATGTGAAACCAGAAACTAGGAAGGCTTCTGTGTACTGCACATTTTGCAAAACTGGGGAGACTTCCGTCCCCTTGGCAGTGTCTGGGCACCATTTTTTTGCTCCAAATAGTAGATATGATCCTTTTGCTCTGAGACGTACCGAGCCTTGTCCCTTGCCTGTCATAGAAGACAATGTTTTTGCTCGTCCTGCTCTTCAGTGTGATCGATAAGAACAAATATTTATAGTGACTAGTGTAGGCTTTTCGACAGCATCACTGGGATGAGATGTGACCAGTCAGTGGGGTAAATGCAGAAGTTGCGCTTATTTTTAAGGATGTACAAAATCCTATTAACCTTTAACACTTGCTTCTGGATACTTCATCTGCTTTACCTTCTGGCAATTCAGATCACACATCCTCCCACCCATTCACAACTGCCCAGAAAACGAGCACCAGATCAGTCTCTTTTGGGTATGAAGCATGCTTAGCTTCCATATACAATAATTAATAAGAACTTGCCGTGCAGCTTCATGCTGTTATCTGTCAGGTGTTCCTGGCCATGGTCCCTGGGAGTCCCCCTGCCTTCATCTCAGTGCACCTCGCTGATCTCCAGGGTCTCTCTTCACTTCCAGGATCTTCCCACCAGCCAGGATCTTAATTGTCTTCTTTCAGGGACTAGTTCTTTCTGGGAAGCCATTTTCCTTTCAGGACCCATCCTTTCAATCCTTACATCCCCACCACCTCTGCCCCATTTTCCTGATCTAAATGGTCTCTGTGTAGTCACAATATGTGATCGGCCCCCTAATTGTTACTTCTGTCTCACTTCTCATTATTTAATGGAGGATTTGTGAAATGCCACTTCTGTTTTATCAAATTTTATACCAGTCCATATGAATTTAATGTAACAAGTAGCAACTTTATGCTTCAAGATTCAAAAGTTCAAATTTTAGACATTCACAGACACACACGGATTGACCTGCTACTTGTTAGTGTTCATATTTAAACTATTTGTTTCACATACTGCAATAGCAAATTTATTTGAAGTTTTGCTACACTTACTTAGTAACATACAATTCACCAACCTACTTTCAGTAGGTTGGTGAATACTCATTCAGTAATTGAAAGTGTATTACAAAGTATTTCTTCCAGAAAAATTAGATGACTTAGTAACAGAAAAGTAAAGGTGAAGGAGATAAGGCCTTTCTGTTGGAATGTTTTCTTGTCTCATTAGCAGATTTTCCTTTCACTCAGTATGGTTAGTTTCCTTGAAATGTGGGATTTGAAACCAAAATAGCTTTATTGAGTGCTCTTCTGTCATTTGACACTTTTTGCTAATTTTAGCATTCTTTTTTTCAGCTGTATCTTTTCCTAGTCAACATTTAAATAACAGTGAATTTCATTTTAGTTTAATTTCCAGTTTTCTAGTCCAGTACTGATTCATGTTTGATTTTTATTGAATTGATTTGAAACCTATGAATAGACACTCAAATGGACAAATTGAGTGCAAACGTTCCTCAAAATTTTAAAATCTTATTGAAAGAGTAAAGTCATGGGAGCTTTCTTTCAAGTTCATAACTGATTGCAAGTCTTTGGTACAGGAATTTTACTATCCTGTTAGAAAAAAGAAATTATTCTTTAATCTTAGTTGTTCATAATGAGTGGAAAACAGCAAGAACAAAAATCTTCAGTGAACTGTACTCACAACTGAACTTTCTGCTTCACAGTGGTTTTATTTTGGAGGTTACTGTATTGAAACTACTTTTCTCAGGTGCATGAGCTCCTTTGATAGTAATGAACATCATTAATGACAGCTGCAATTGCTTAACAAACCTAGTGATACCTTGGTGTGATCCCAGAAGCATTATCTTACTTTTTAGTTTATTTTTTTTGCTTTTTGAATTTTAAATTTTTAACAAAATGTATCTCTCAATAGCATTTTACTCACATTCCCAAACAACTGCTTACAAATGGTTTACTGAGCATGACATATTGACTTGAAACCTGTTACATTTTATATTTTTTGGAGTATATATTGAAATAGTCCTCATTCAGGAGATAGCAGGTGATGCTTCAATCCTTGCATTATACGTGATGTATTTCAAAAGTTGTGATGAAAACCTTGAATGAATAAATATACGTGTAGTGATATGTTTTTAATAAAAAACTTCTAGACGAATTATGGGAAGTTCCATTTTTCTTCTCTCTCCTTCAACATGAATGAAAAAGACAGGTAGAATTAAAAAAAAGCTACTGTAAAAGATACACAAAATTCTATATTTTGGGGATAGTTAAATTTTTTTCAGTGACTTTAGCTGTTCTAATTATAATGAAATTACTCTGAAAGCACATCTGACCCACTGTCCGACACTGCGAAAGAGAGTCTTGTATCATATTAATCCCTCCTACTAACTGTAGACTTCTGTTAATTTCCACAAAGGTTTTAATAAGTACCTTAGCATATAAAGGTGGAAAAGTAATTGTGAGTACCCTTTAGAATCTACTAGAGACAAAATTTTATACCAGTAAGCTTAGCTGAAAGCTTACTAGGCATGAACGCTTGAGTATATGCTTCACCAAATAAAGTCAGAATTTGATATTTTGATGTGCGTGGCTCAAGCTATAGTTAGAAGGACGATAAGAAAAGGAGGGAAAATTAATATATTAGATAATTATCAGACATTTCTCCCTTTCTAATTTTTTTGCATTAAATTGATTAAACTCATTTGTTTGATAGGTTTCATGTTTAGACCTGGCAAGTATTAAAATTTTATTTGCTTTAGTATGCAAATCCCATGTGCTTCTTGGTTTGTATCTTGCAAGGTCTAGAAGGCCAGGTTTATTAAGGGGTTTTGTTAATTCAGAAGTGCATGACAACAGTAAAATCCTCAGAGTTGTTAATAACCAAAAAATATTAACTCAAGATATTACAAGAAATAAGATGGACAAATGACAGTTATTTTGTACTGGCATTTAATTTTAAACGTATAAGTCAAGACCCATGTCTGTTCTTCCTACATAAAGACATAAGACAATCTATGGGATATATGCATCTTAGAAATAAAGATATAAAATTTTAACTGTTTGCTTCTTATTTATACTTTAATGCGGTATATATGAGGCTTATATGTATTTTTTACATTTTCTAGCTGACTGAAAGAACACTTCTGACTTCTATTGGTTACTGATTGCGGAGTCATGGCAAGACTGTCATGAGCCAGGATTTGAATTAGTCTGTAACCTCGTCCTATATGAAGTTTGCCTTATTTACAGTCTTAATATTTCCTTGGATTTCTTTATTAACATTGTACTTATATTACTTGTTGAGCTACATTAGATTGGTAAGTATTTTTTAGGGAAGTAGAGATTAGCACACTAAGGAGTTTTATACTCCACCTTCCAGAAAATAAAAAGAGAGATCTTGGAGCACAGCCTTCTCTGTGATCAACTGTAGCATTTAACATCTCTCAAAAGCTGCAGAATGGTGCAGAGGAAGGCACATGTCAGTCTCTGAAATAAAATTGTTTCACATCCATTCGAAACTGAGGTAGAGATTATTCACTCTGCCTTAAACAATATCATACTGCATCATTGCAGACAGTTTTTTCTCTTTCTCCTTTACTTGTTGTGTAGGTTACATGGAGGCTTATCAACTAAATAATAAAAAAATTGTTTGAGATATTAGTAATAGTTAAAACTTTCAGGACACAGGATGGTGGTGTTCTGGTGTTGTGTTTTTTTCTTGCCTGGACCAAATGCCTGGGGTACATCTGTCGTCATTTCTGCATTTATGGTAGGCTTCTCACTAAACATGTTTCGAACATCAAGGCACCAACTGAGTGTATGCCTGACAACTGTAACTGTGGTCAAAGACCTTCCAGAGGTAACTAAGAAAAGCATCCATTGTCTGTTGGCTTGGTTTTGCTCCACACGCATACATACATTGGGAAAGTTTATCTTTAAATCTGAAAAGCTTGTTAAGAGTGCCTATGTGCTATGTCCCTGTTGAGCTACACTAACGCTGTGATTTGTCCTGTGATATGCCCAGAATCCTGGTCTCCCAAACAGTGTATTTCAAAGATTTGGCTGATGGTGTGCTACAGCATCCGCTTGGATTATGTCGTTGAATATCTGCTTCATGGAAACAAGGTTAGGATTCCGCCCCGACATAGAGTCAAGATGCAACTGGGACATACAGTCATACCCAAAAGCTCAGAACCAGTTGAAGGTTCTGATGTTCTAATAGAAAAAAAATATAATTGTGGATAAAACATTAAATACCTATTTCTATTAGCTACTGAAACAGAAGAGTTTGCTCTCAATTTTCGAGTTAATTTCTAGTAAATCCTGTGTTAAGAGCTCACTTGGTATTTTCACTAAAATAACAGTTAGACTTTATATTTATGAAAAAGAAAGATGCTTCCCTTTGTCTGATCAACTAAGGAGGACTATGTAAGTAACATAGGAAGCTGCTATGAATGTCATACTCTTTGAGTCTAAGCTTTTGGCAGAAGGAAGTGAAAAGGCAACATCGCATGCTGAAAGGATTTTCATTTAGCATGTGAAAATACTTCAGTCACAAATCAGATCTACTCACTCGACTGCATCCTATTTTATACTGAATACTGCCAAATTATTAATTGCTATGGAGAAATGAGGGTAAGTAACAGTAGGATTAAAGACACTGGATTCTATTTCATTCTGTGTGCATCAGTGCTTGAAAAGCAAATATAGGGACTCTGTTTAAACAAATAGCAAAACAACACTCTCCCAAATCCTCTTATTTTATTTACATGGCAGCATCTTCTCAATACGTGACCTCAGCCACTCTTCATATAGTACAGGTATAGATGCCAAAAAAAAGAGCTTTTGTTTTGTTTGTTTTCAAACAGAACACTGACTGGATTCCAGGCTTCACAAATAAGGAGATTTAGGACCAAAAATAACATTTGTGTTAACTCCTTAAATCTCTACTTTGTACTATTACCTTTCAAGGACAGATAGTACAGATTTGTAATTCCCTTTTTCTCTTCTGAAAGATTAACTACAGGACATCAATAGAATAAAATCTGTATCTGAACAACATGTACTAGACCAATTAGGCCTGATATTATCAGTGATCAGTTGTGAGGTAGCCAGGAGAAGCCATTTATATGAGACAATGAACATAAAAATGAAGAAGTTCATGCTGTGTGATCAAGGATAAAATTTAACCTTCAAACCTCAGATAAGACAAAAAACCTTAGATAAGACAAGGCTCTCACCTTTACTTCTGGCATCAATGTGAATCTTGCCATTGATTTAAGTGTTAAATAGGCTCTAACACTGTGACTCAGTTTCCTTTTTAGAGGAAGAGACATTATCTGCAGGTAAGCTATCTTATTCTACTAATGTTTCTGGACTCCTCCAATGTTTCTGAAACCTTTTTGTGGTTTTAAAGATGCTACAAAACGAAAATATATTCTTGTGTATCCATTTTAGTTATTTAGTGGGTATCAATCTAGCAGTAAATGTCCATTTTGATTTTATTGTTCTTCATCCTGTAATTCATAGTATTCACTTTTCAATCTCAAAGCTCTTCATCTTAGACCTATATTTGTACAGGCATGCAAGCTCAAATATTGGTTTTCATTTTATTTAATACATTGTATACATTTACAGTAACATTGAACTCTAAGTACATATTATACATAAGTAAAAGCTTTTTGAGGGTAAAGTGAAAATTGATGCATTGTAGATTTTTGTGCTTTGAAATTCAGTCAGGCTAATTCATTAAGAATGGTTTCTTTCTCTCTCTTATGTAAGGCAAATTATAGACATTTGATTTTTAATAGGAAGTACTATTGCTGAATCAGATTTCTGTAATATCTTTACATTTTGTAAATGTTAGGACTTTTTCTACAGTAGCAGACTAGTATCAACTGTAATCATCTGTAAATGATTTCCATATCTGATACAACTGAAGGGGAATTTGCTAGCACAAAACCAGAAACTTAATGGAGCCAGTTCTATTGTTTATTCCTTCAGTGTTAAGATAATACTCTGCATTGATCTTTTTAGATTCTCAAAAAGAATGTCTTTTTTTTTTTTTGCTTGAATGACACTGAGGCAAGTAAAATTGTCAGCAATATCTTCTTTCATTAATCAAATTTCATGTTAAGACTTTTTAAATAAGACACTTCTCCGTCATAATTAGTAGTAATTTAATGCAGTGTGATTAGTAGCAATCCAATGTGATGTAGAATGTGTTTGAAATGAAAAGGTGTATATGACCTACATGCCCACATGTAGAGTCACCTTGTCGTCTAGCCTGGGGCTTAACCAGAGCTTCCTTCACCTGGAACCCAGGAAAGGGTTGGACATGAGGGATGTTGGTCTGGTCCATGTGTGATGTGGGAAAACACACCTGAACTCAGCAGATGGGAAGCCTTGAAGATCCCACAGTTTAGGCAGATGACTGAAACTAAATGGTGAAATGTGTGAGAAATACAGGGGATCTGTGGCTATGTTCAAAGGACTGGGGAGATGGAGATGTAGCTGTATAACCTATTGTTAGGCTGTAGACATCATTTCTGCTTCAAATTACATGAGTTTCTCCTGTAATTTCAAACTTCTGTTTTATGGAACAGGCTGTTTCAATTTGGGTTAAACATCTGTATATTTAAAAAAGATAGCTAGAATTGGTTAGTCATTAATAGGTGGTCTTTTTGCTAATTTTTTTTACTGTTGCTATCCATTCTTAGAGGAGTTTAAATATTTGAGACTAAGGGATAGAACTATTTGTCTCTCAGAAAAGAAGCGATATCAGAAATGCAAGTAGATCAATGAGGCAGAGACATTCTGGTAAGAAGTGTACAGTGAATTGGAATCAGAGTGTTCCTGATAGTGTTAAAAAGCAAAAAAAAAAGTAACATGTTTGAACATTGATTTCGATTTTTTAAATTTTCTGCAATCAAGTTACAATTGCAGAAAAAATAGAAATTCCATTGCCCTTGACCATTAGAAAGAAGAAGTGAAAGATTAAGAGGAGACTGTCCATTCCTTAATTAGTATGATTTATATAAAAATGGCTAGAATGCATCTCATAACACTGCAGAACACATTCAAAAATGCTGTGAAAATAAATGTTGTTGCTAGGATTAAGTGAAATTCTTAGAGGGGATTGTTAGCTAAGTGCTTGTTGTCAGTATTACAAAGAGCTATAACACTGGAGGGAAAGCTGGAATATTCCATACTAATCACTGGAAACAGCTCTTTGCTCACAGTTCCAAGTATCTTTTCAACAGCAGTCTTCTCCAGCGCCTCTTCCTCTTTGCTTTTCCTTTGGGCTGCTTTGTTGTTTCCAAGTCCTTCCAAGACTTATGGCTGCTTTTTGCATTCTTGGATACTCAAAAGTACACAGCTTTGTCAAATCCAAGTGCATCGCGTCCTTGAATTTACATTAAAATGGAGAATTCCTTGGGTCTCAAGTCTGATGAAGGCAGTTCTAGCTTACTGTGACAGGCTGCACTTTCAGAAGTTGCTTCTCATCTTTCTTCTGCTACCAGCAAATGAGCATTTAACTGGCAGATCTGACTATGTGTTAAAAGTATTAGAATAATATAGCTTTTAATAACTAAGTGTCTAAAATAATGTAACTTCCACTTCTTTGTTTTCTATGTGAGTATTTTTATCACAGGACACCAGGGGCATGTGTGTCCTCTGCCATTTGGATCTTTGAAAACAGGTACATGTGTTTGAGGACACGAGCACAGCTGGGATTCCTCAGTGGCCTTGCATAGGGAGGAATTTCAGACTGAGTTTCCCAAACTTTGTTTCAAGCAAAATGAGCTGGTTCACTACAATCAGAATGTGAGAGTGAGCTTAGAGACTTGAGATGGATGCTTAAGATTTAGGATTCATTTCCCTTTTCTGTGGGACTATTCAGACGCCCAGAGCTATTTAGGCACTGGTTAGTTTTAGGTGAAGACTCAATATATACGAGATGAGTGATTAGTCATTCAGAGCACTTATTCAAGTGCTTTTCACAAAGCAGAAGACTTCTCTACAGGAGAATGCTTTAGTTTGATTTATTATGCAAGTTTAGGTTAGCCTGGTTGATTTGTGTTTCAGAGGGGAAAAAAAATGCACCAAAATCTCAATGGTAACTCATCCTGTGGTTTTGTGTGTGCTGCTGCAATTTTAAGAGAATTAGACAAGACATTATGATGGAAGAAGATAATTCTGCTTAATTTTGTTTGACAATAATTAATTTTAACCTAGATTATTAAACAATTCCTGAGTCCTAGAGTCCCCATACATGTGAATTTTAGGAAAATTTAGTCTATGTAGCACAACAAACTATTGAACTACTTTAGTTAGTCATGAAAGCATGCTTTTTGGGGGATATGTTCATTATCTTTTGCTCTCTGCCAACCAGCTTCTATGGATTATAAAGCTGGAAGCTTAAATATAGTCCAGACCATTAAAATGGTGTTGCATTCAATTATAATGGCTGTAATTGCCTTAATTATGTAAATGAAGGGGCCTTGCCAATCTTACAATACATTAAAGGCTTTAGAAGTATGTCACAGTAATTCTATTGAGAATAAATAACCAAAGAGGTACAGATCGTATGCTAAATATCTAGATCAGCATTATCTTTCTGTTCATGCAATGTATGAATAAGCTAACAGGATTCTGCTATTATTGATGTGATGGTAATATTTTTTACTGATACTATTTTTATACCATCAGTATGTGGTTATATTTAAAAGTTGCTCATCAATGGGAGATAACTGTTAGAAAAATACTTTATCATGTAATTATTTTAAAATAGTTCGTTTGCACCTCCTGCTTATTTTTTTGTAGGTAAAATTTGGTGCCAGTTGTATAATCTACTGCCAAAGTATTCTGCCCTGTAGTTATGACAGAGCTTATTGGGTAGTGAAGGTACCTGAGATCCTTAGGAAATCCATGAATAGACTAGTGATGGTTCTGAAGTAGTGTTGGATCAGTGAGTTACACTGAGTTGTCTTCAAGTAGAATGTAAACCCAGTGGTGTTTAAAGAACATTTTTGCAACCAGTTCTCAGGAACAGTAATTGAATCTTTAGTAGTTTAGTTTTCTGTTTACTCCAAAGCTTCAACTGTGCTGTCTGTGCGCCCTATTAAATAGCTGGAGTATCACTTTTCTGAAGTGACTCTTGCAGTAGCTTGTAGAATTTTGTTATTTTCTTTAAAAGTCCTTTAAAAGCTAGGAATTAAAAAATCTGGTTTGGGCAACTATTGTTAATGTTTCTTCTTCTGATTATCCTACTAATTTCAATCTGTGATAATTTCTGCAAGTTTGAAAAGATGATGGTAATGCTAAAAAGAGATTTAGCAATGTGCCTTCTTTGCAGAACAATCCTTACATGCTCCTGAGTATTTATCTTGCTGAAAAAAACCACCCAAATCAGCCATTTTGTTCATGCCTCATCCTCATTTTTTCCAAGTCTTCCTAGCTTTGAGTCTTCATGTAGGTTGCTATATCTTTACTAAGAATCTTGACAGGAAAAGCTAAGCAAATAAGCACTATCAGCATGGTCTAAGTCTGCTTCAGGCCATGTATTTTTATATCACCATTACTTTCACTACCAAGAAGGCAGATTTTTCTATTTGCAAATTAAAAAACGGTTTGGTTTTTTTTTTGTGTACTCCTGATGAATCAGCTATATGAAAACATATATTAATAAAATTATTAGATATTCTGTGACTCCAGTTATCATAATTGACAACCTGTGTTGCTTTTTATCTGCTTCAAAAAATACAGTATTAATTTTATTTTTTCTTGATATCTTAATTTGATATCCTAGATGCAGGCTACTTTTCATGTCAGATATTCTCTAAATAAAACATTAAAGTCTTCATGGAAAAGGAAAGAAAGGAAAAACGCACGTTCTTCCCTGAAGACACCAAGATCCATGAAATTAACTATGACATCTGTTTTAACTTGTTCCTTCTGATACTGCAAGATCAAGTGCTATAGCCACCTTGCATGCAAGCATCAGCAGTTGTTCAGTTGTATCGAATTGTAAGCTTTGGGTCATTAACATGGTGGCACCTTTATAATAGTCTGAATGCTAAATGAAAAACATTCAGCTTTAAGACATAAAACTTGAGATAGCTCACATGAGTGGAATGTGGTAATGAACAGCTGTGTATTTTTTAGGAAGGATAGACTGACAAGGTGAGGTAGTGGATTTAAGTAAGCAACTAGAGTGCATTGAGCTTAACCCAGAGGGAGATGATGATATTAGTTGGAAAGATCACACAGCCAAGCATAACCAGTCCAAAAGGTTCCTGCAGTGCATTGATGACAACTTTCTGCTGCAGGTGATGGAAAAACCAGTGAGGAGAGGTGCGATGCTGTACCTTGTATTAACAAAAAAGGTCTGGTCGTGAATTTTAGAGTTGGGGGCAGGCTTGACTGTAGTGACCGTGACATGTTAAGAGCTTAGTATTATTAGGGTATGGTTAAAAGAAGGGTAATAAGTAAAATCTCTACCCTGGACTTTATTAGGGCTAACTTTACCTTCTTTAAAGATCTGCTCAGAAGTATCCCATGGGCTACGGCTCTAGAAGGTAGGGGGGGCACAAGAGAACCAGTCAATATTCAAACTCTGCTTCTACCAAGTACAAGAAAAATGTATTCCCTTAAAAAAAAATCAAGTAGAAAAGGCAGGAAAAACTCAAATGGAAGAGGGACATTTACAATATGTGGAAAAAGGGTATGATTAATTGGTAGAATTATAGAAATGCTGCCAGAATGTTTAGAAAATCAACAAGAAAGGCCAAGGCTCTCTTGGAACTTAATCTGGCTAGGGAGGTGAAAGGTAACAGGAAGAAATTTTTCAAATACATCAATGAGAAAAGGAAAGAGTGGGTCCAGTGGTAAATGAGGTGGGAGATGTGGTAAGAGAGGATGCAGAGATGGTAGAATTGCTGAATGCCTTCTTTGACTTGGTCTTTACTCCTGAGACCAGCCCTCGGGAATCCCTGTCACTAGAAGTAAGGGAGCAGAACTGGAACAAGGAAAACTACTGGTCAGTGAGGATTGAGTTAGAGAACTCTTGGAGCAACTGAAAATGCACAAATCCATGGTCCCTGATGGCATACATCCATGTGCGTTGAGAGAGCTGGCTGATGTTTTTAGAGACCCTCTTCATCATTTTTGAAAAATCATGGAGGACAGGAGAGGTGCCTGAGGACTGGAAGAAAGCTAGTGTCACTCCAGTCTTTAAAAAGGGCAAGAAGGAGGTCCCAGGCAACTACAGACCAGTCAGCGTCACCTCCATCCCTGGAAAGGTGATGGAGCAGCTCATTCTGCAAGCCTGCTCTAACCAAATGTAAGAAAAGAAGGTTATCAGGAGTAGCCAGATGGATTTACTAAGGGGAAATCCTGCTTAGCTAATCTGATATCCTTATATGAAAGGGTGACCAAATAGGTAGATGAAGGGAGAGTAGTGGATGTCATATACCTTGACTTCGGTAAGGCTTTTGATACTGTCTCCAGTAAGGTCCTTGTAGGAAAACTCCAGAAGTGTCGGATAGATGATTGGACAGTGAGGTGGATTGTTAACTGACTCAACAACAGAGTTCAGAGGGCTGTGATCAGCAGCACAGAGTCAAATTGGAAGCTTGTGGTGTCCCCCGGGGTTCACAACTGGGTCCATTTCAATATCTTCATCAGTGACCTAGATGAGGGGATAGAGTGTATCCTCAGCAAGTTCACTGATGATACAAATCTTAGGGGAGGGGGTGTGGCTGATACACCTGAAGTCTGTGCTGCCATCAAACGAGATCTAGACAGGCTGGAGAGCTAGGCGAAAGTGAACCTCCCTAAGTTCACTAAGGACAAGTGTAGAGTCCTGCATCTAGGGAGGAATAACACCAGGCACCAGGACAGATTAGGGGATGTCCTGCTGGAAAGCAGCCCCATGGAGAAAGACCTTAGGAACCTAGCGGACAGTAAGTTGTCCATGGGACAGCAATGTGCCCTTGTGGCAAAGAGGGCCACAATAACGGGTTTAAGTTAGAATATAGGAAGTTCCACCTCAAGATGAGGAGAAATTTCTTTACGTGAGGGTGGCAGAGCACTGGAACAGGCTGCCCAGGGAGGTTGTGGAGTCTCCTTCTCTGGAGACTTTCAAAACCTGCCTGGACGTGTTCCTGTGTGGTTGTCCTAGGGATCCTGCTCTGGCAGAGGGGTTGGACTAGATGATCTCTAGAGAGAGTGCCTTGCAACCCCTGGCATTCTATGATTCTATAACTAAAACTAAATGGCTTTGAAAAACAGATTTGTATTGTGATTTACTACTACTGAAATGTATTTTTGTAGAAAAAACCCACAATCTTATATATACCATTGATAAGAGTGCAAGGCAAGCCAGAAAGAATCCTAATTTGACACATATTGAATAATAATTCTTGCCAAAACTGTTTGCATTATTTATTCCATTTTTAACAGGCCTGTTATAAATTCCTGAGATTCTTCATTACAGGAGAGTATGAAACATTTAAAAAGAGCATTGTAAACCTAGCTTTAGGGGAAACTAAGTAATGAAGACCATATTTTTCTGTGTTGTCTCTTC
>NW_009714152.1:597-13561 GCF_000703405.1 Apaloderma vittatum | reverse complement strand
CAGCAGGATTGTCTCCTTGTCTGAAGTTAGATGTAGATGAATCTTTTAAGCATATTTGTACTATGTGTCATAGGAATCGGATTTATCATTGTCTAGTTTTCTTTTAAGGTCAGTATTTGAAGTTGATCGCCTTCTATATTATTTCTCTATGTAGTTTAAGAGGATTAAGAGATACCTCAGAGGCCACTAATACACTGTAATATTTAGTTGTACTTTCTAAAGGTTTAACTGCAGGAACACAAAAAAAGCTATCGTTTGAAGAGTCAACAGAGTGCTGCTGCAGCTCAGAAAAACAAAGAAAATTAAACTACTCTTTCTGCTCTTTTCTTTTGAAACAGATAAAGCAATGGAAAAATGAAAGAGTGAAGTTTCAATAACATGAAAGAGGGACAACTTGTTCATAATGCTTTTGTCCCTGGCATATTCAAGAAAGACCATCAGACCTTTCTGCTATTACCTGTCAAATGAAATAGTAGGAAGAAGGATAGTAACAAAATTAGGGCCTATGTTGCATCCTATTTGAATCTATCCAAAAGAAAAAAAAAGAGACTTCTTACAATGTATATCCAAGTCAGTTGGCATATTTCTGACAGTTTAATTGTTCATTGGATCAGAACTAGACTTTATAGAATTAAGGATTATAATAAACGATTATGTAACCAGCAAGCAAGTTGGTTTTTTTTTAAAAAATTACTGCGGGTTGGAATCATTTGGTTTCCTTGAATGCAGGAAGAGTTGTCTACCAGCTCTAATGTCTACTGAGAGACAGTAAACAGTTATTTTGTATTAAGTATGTCAAGGCTAAAGGATTCAGGCACTTGTCAGAGATCAGTGTCTCTGAGAGTTTGCTGTTCAGAAAAATAAAGCCAGAAACCGGTCCAGATTTTCACACGGTTGTTGTGCACATGCCTTTATTTCTTCACATCTCTAGGATTTTATTCTCTAGGGATAAGGGTAGATTTTGGAATGCAGGCATTGATTTACCATGGCTATAACTGATCCAGATAGTAATTTAATTATTTTGAGAGCTGTCACCGACTGTAAGGATTACCAGTCTCAACCTGTTGCATCAAGGACGTCAGTAGTGTTCATTTGTGGGCAACACAGATCTTGTCATGTAAGGTGCAGTGATCACTCTTGTCCATTCAACCAGATTGTCAGGATATTCTTAACCTTATAGCATGGGGGATTGTTAGAAGGTCATTGGTGTGAGTGATGCTATGGGTCTGATTTCTTTAGCTCATTGAAAAAAAAGGTTCTCAACATTGGCAAGATTTTAGCAGTCAATATGGAATAAATTCAGTAAAGAGAAAATACGCATCTTCCTTTCTAGCGGAAGTACACCACCTTTCCTGAGAATGTCTTAATTTTCTTATGTTGAAGAACTGTGCATTACTATTTGCCTTGTCTTTATACTTCTTGTAGACCACATTCTACTACTTTTGCACATACTGTGTAACACTTCACTCTGCAAATGAGAGGTGTAAGAAGTTAGTCCTAGAGTAAGAGGGTTAGTGTGAATGAAAAGCATTAAGTTATTCAGTTATCTTGTTTGTTTTCATATTTGAGTTTTTTCAAATTATTTGAAGTTACTTCAGTCTTTCACATAAAGATTTGTAATAAGTCATGCCGATGTCATAAAGATTGTAAGTAAAGTTGTTTCCTTTTTTTTCCTAAATGTCTCCAAAATATTGGGACAGATTTAAAATCAATTGTGTTTTGTAACAATAGGTAAAAAACAAGCACAGAAATAACTTGGAGGAGGGGGGAAAAAAAAAGAGATGGAAAATTTTGCTTAGGGTGAAAGAAGCAAGGAGATAGGAACACTCTTTTTTTTTCCCAAGGTAACCTGTGCAATCCACACAAAGATTCTGAACAAAGATACAGTAAGTGAGGAATTAAACTACACCATCACTTGAGTTGATCTTTGAGCTCTTTGAAACTATCAGTAATGTGCTTTTGCTGCCATACTTTCATCAGGCTTCACATTAATACTACAGAATCACAGACTCACAGAATGGTTGAAGTTGAAAGGTATGTCTGGTCCAGCACCCTGCTCAAGCAGGGCCACCTAGAGCAGGTTGCCCAGGACCATGACCAGACAACTTTTGAGTATTTCAGAGGATGGAGTCTCAACAACATCTGTGGGCAACCTGTGCAAGTGCTCAGTCACTCTCAAAGCAAAAAAAGTGTTTTCTGTTGTTCAGAGGTAACTTCCTGTGTTTCACTTTGTGCCAGTTGCTTCTTGTCCTCTCAAGGCACCGCTGAAAAGAGCCTGGCTCTGTTTTTGTTATGTCCTCCCTTCAGGTATTTATACACATTGATAAGATCCCCTTGACTTTTATTCTTCATAGTAAACAGTCCCAGTACTTTAAACATTTCCTCATGGGAGAGACTGAATTGATCTGCAAAAAGTAAAACAACAAATCCACATTATAATTATCTAACCAAAGTTGCCTCACTATCATAATAGAATCTCATGATTGGTTTTGTCATACTCGGTGACAATTAATGAGACAATTTTGGTTAGCTGTGAAGACCTGTGAAAGAGAAATAAGTGAAAAAAACAGCCTGAGAACTGCAGAGTGTATATCTATACTTAATGAATACTAAACTTTGTTCATGGTGCTTCTGCATGCAAATGTCTATATACCTCCTTTAGACACATTTATCTTTTAAAAATATATATATAAAGAAAAATCTCAGCTTTATATGCCAAACATCAGTATATCTTTTCCAGTAGCAACTAGGACATTGTTTTGTGGAACTGAGCAGTGATTTACTTTAGAGGGTAACGTAACCACATACAGGCTATACGGGAAGGTATAATCATTAGTAGTAATCTAGAAACATGACATTTACTAGAATATGAGCTGGTGAAAAATGTTTGGAAATAATAAAGCCTGCAAAACAGCCTTCACTTTCCATCCATTGTAGCCTTAGTGATGTTACATTCAATTTAATCTGACGTAAGCTTTTTTATAGGGTAATCATTTATTCTTGACATTTGGACAAAGGACACAGGGAGCTTCTGATGTAATTTTTAAATTCCTAGCTGTATATATTTATGTGTAGAAGCATGTTGACTATATACAACATAAGGATAAAATTATACTGAATGCTATTACCACAGAGGTTATAGGGTAATTGCCAAATCTGCTATTCCTTGTTACTTTTGCTCTACCTTTAAGCAATATTTCTTCAGACTGAAAGAAAGCCGTTTTTGCCATTTAGGACTTCCGTAATGGAATAGAATTCCATATATCCATTAAGGTGTTTGCAGAGATTGATGGCATTGGTATGCAATTTTTAAGCACTAAATCGATAGCCAATGCATATGTGCAGATCGGTAGCACTGTATATGTGATGTGTCT
Source organism: Apaloderma vittatum (assembly GCF_000703405.1). Lineage (NCBI taxonomy): Eukaryota > Metazoa > Chordata > Aves > Trogoniformes > Trogonidae > Apaloderma > Apaloderma vittatum. The sequence continues at coordinate 10,187 of NW_009714152.1, read as the reverse complement.
GCTACATCCCAGATGCAGCTTAAGGATTTAAGATTTGACTTATGTTCTCTTCTGGGACAGCAGAACATGAAATAGCCTGGTCAGAGCTTCTGCTCTTGCTCTGATATGGTCTTGAATGCCTTTTTTTATTCCTAGAGTTTTGTGGTAGGTAAAGAACAGAATTCTAAAAAATTAAAGTATGATATCCCTTGACCTATGTAGTTGAGCAGTTTGTTCCAGTATATCATTTGAAGGCAGACACAAGTCATTCTGTTACATAAAATAGAAATTGAGTAAAAAATTCTTATGAAACATTATAAAAGCTCATGTGATGAGAAGTTCCTTTTGCAGTGGAAGCCAAAGAGTAATTATGAAAACAGAATACGTCTGCCTATTGTGTTCTTCATATTATAAGAAACAAGGTAGTGAGGGTAAGCTTTTCAATGAACAAACATATAAATGAATACTCTAAGACAAAAGAGAGGTCAAAGTCTTTATTTTTGCTGAGAGTGATTATCACCGATACCATACTTTTTGCGATCAGTTTCAGTGTTAAACTGTCTAGTCATATTTTTTAAAAACTTTTACAAAAATAAAAATTTTTACAAAATTCAATCAGTAGCAGTATGGTAATTGTAAAAGGTATTTTGGTACAGAAATATATGCAGATAATTTTTTCACTTCACAAAAAACTTTTCAAACCCCAAGTGATTAAATGGGATAAATATTTTTTTGTGTTGTATAAGGAAATATGTAAAAAAAATGGCTTATTAGGTCTTGACACTTCAAAATGTGAGGAACTAAAAAAAGAAACAGCTTAGAAGGGAGAGAAAGTGAAAACAGAAAATGGAAATAGCAAGGAGATGGTGATTCTTGAATTATGCTGAATTATTTGCAGTTTTGTGCCCGCTATGTATGAGCTGGTTTTCCTGTTGTAGAAGGAAGAGGGGAATGCCCTGTTTTTTATGTCTAGATTCAATCTTTTATTTAGATTCCTAACTTCTGCTGAAGAACTTAACCTTTTTTTTTTGTATATGGTAAATGAGAAACAAAATCTAGATACCTAATGTATCTTGTTGACCACATTTCAGGTATGTTTTGGAGGGTTTGCGTGAATTGCTCCCCTGCAGACTGTTATCACTGCCTGTATCCTCAGGAAGTTTCTTCTGATTATCATCACTGTTGAGTGACTGAATAATCAGAGGAGCTGTTGCCAACTTCATCTTCACAGGTGATCAACATCAATCTCTTGAAAATGTCATGGTTTCTGTTTCCTTGTTTAACAATTCTGACTAAAATATCTAACTCTGACATATTTGAGCTTAAAACAGTGACTAGACATTCAGTATTCATTTGTTTTATTTTGGAAAGCTATTTACTTATGTCAGATATTTTATACAACAATGTCATTGTGGTAGGGAGAGCGTTTTTGAGTTTAATGGACGAGATGTTGTACAGTGCTATTGTTTGGACACAGCTACCACATGCTGACTCATTGAAAGAAATAGTACTACCTAGTAATACCAGGCACAAGTATAAATGGAGAGAGGAGTGGCTGGCAAGCACCTCTGTAGAACGGGATCTGGGGGTGCTGGTCCCCTGGCAGCTCAGAGGGCAAACCACATCCTGGGATGCCTCAAAGACAGCATGGCCAGCTGGTCAAAAGAGGTGATTGTCCTGCTGTGTTCAATGGTGGTGCAGCCTCACCTTGAGTACTGTGTGCACTTCTGGGCACCGCTATTTGAGAAGCATGTGAAGGTCCTTGAATACATCCAGAGGAAGGCAGCAAAGCTGCTGAAAGGTCTGAAAGGAGTGGCTGAGGTGCTTGTCTAGTTTGGAGAAAAGGAGGCTGAGGGGCGACCTGAATTGCTCTGTGCAGCTTCCTGAGGAAGGGAGATGGAGCGGGAGGTGAGCTGAGCACTTTTCTCAGGTGCCCTGTGATGCCCTGAAGTGGTCAGACAGTTGGACTAGATGATCATTGTAGGGCACTTCCAACTGAAATAGTCTGTTCTAGTCTAAGTCAGTAGGCATTGTTTAAATCTGATTGCTAAATTATGATTCTGTTTATGAATCCATCTACCTCCTTGTTGTAATAGATTTACCCAAAATATGGTATAACATGTCTTGCACATCATCAGCAGAATTCAAAGGTTTCTCTAGTATCCGGAAGATAATAAAACCAAATTCTGTTCTGTAGGTTTTAAAAATTTTTTTCTTTGCAGCCTGTGCAGGAAAAAGAGTTTCCTGTAAAGTTTAAAGCTTTAATGAGTTTTTCTTATTTATTTCTATATTCTGATGCTTAAACAATGATGTTGACATACCATTTTAAAGTGCAAATGCCTTTTGATTTGGTGGGTAGTCTGTTTGGATTGTAACTTCACATATCAATCTGGAAATGATAGGTCAATGTAATTTTTTTTTACAAAGAAATCTTTCTGCAGCTCAAACTACTGGCTAATTTCAGAAATCACTGGTTGAAGTTGTACTGGATTTTTTTACACTAGATTACAACAGCAACTGGTGGCCATATTAAATAATGTCCTGCAACAAATCTATTAGGCTTCTTAGATTTTTACTTTTTGTATACTCATGTATGATTGTCAATAGACAGCACTTTCATCTGTCTTTGACTTTTTAGCATGTCCTTTAGTCAACTGTGGCAGAAGCTTACAAGTCCTTTTTTCCATATAACCGCTGCAGAATTAGTGGTGATATTTTGAATGTGTCTGCTCTCTGCTGCTGCTATCAGGACTGAGCTGACATAATGAATGCTGTGCTCTTCAATGAGTTTTGCATAAAGTTAGATAACCTTTAATAAGATACAAACATAAAGTATCAATAAGTGTAAGTTAATTAGTTTTCACTGAAGAGGACCGGCAACACTCATTGCCTGTTTCCCCACATGTGATGAGGTGCTAGTCTGTGGCACTGTGGCAAAGGAGCAGCACATATAGGGCCTGCTGTTCTCTGTGCTTGTCTGTGATTAGAATCAAATAGTTATTGCATTTTGGGTATGTGTTCTGGGGGCCACAGTAGGAACTGTTAAAAAAAACCCATACCACAACACCCAAAAACTAAAGCTGCAAGTATCTTAATATTATAGGAAAAAAACAGGCTTATAGGTCAAGTTTGTGTGGATATTAAATCAAGATAAATCTAAAAATCTCCAAGTGATCACATTTTACTTGTCAAATATTACTTAAAGCAATTTCATGCTGATCTTATACTGTAGTTCTGTAATTGCTGTATATTATTATTTTAAATAAAATTATTCTCTATACTTAATGACTTTTTCAAAGTACTTACTACATCCTGTCCTACTTAAAACAATAAAACCATATATTAGTCTTCCAGGAATGACTTTAAATTATAACAAAGGTGCTCTGTGTGGTGTACAGTACATTATAGGATTACGTTGTATTTATTCTTCCTGTGAGTTACCAACTCTTATTAGTCCATGAGCAGTCATATAATTTTTGTTGTTGTTAAAACAGGAATTCAATATAAAATGAGACTAAAACAGCTTTTTTTTTCAATGTAAATAGCTTGCATATTCTTAAATAATAGCAACTTCGCTCTTAAAGTAGAAATTTATGTTGATGATGTCCATTTGCAATGCAAACAGCAACAACAATGAAATACCACGTTCATCAAGGTATTGAACAATAGGCATGACATAGCCTTCAAATTACAGGTGTCAAAGCAGGAAGAAGGATGGGCTTTGTGCTATAGAGCAAGAAGGTTTTTCATATTCTGTGAAGGGAAAACTGGCCTTGCTTAACTCAGTGGCAAAAATTCCACTAAACAGAACTAGGATTTCAGTTTGTTCAGTGAAATAAGAGCAATAGAGAAACTCTGGAACCCACTACTCTGCAAGTCAGCTTTCTTGATGGTAGTACCTGCTATAGAATCCAGGAATCTCCCTCTGCACACATTTGTTGTGCCTCAGCTTCACCTTGCTAAACAGGAGTCAGCTGTACCTTGCAAGTCGTTGCCATGCAATTTCGGCATCTCGAAACCGAGGCCACGAGGCATGCAGCCTGGAAAGCAGTGTCATTCTGAGCTCAGTGCAGTGATAATGAAACTGCATGGTTTTTTGACAACAGTTGGTTCACATGTGGCTGTCAGTGCCCGTGTCTTTAAAAACTAACTGAATAGCCTAATGATCCAGCTGGTCAAATGAAACATAATAGTTTCTCAGGACTCTGTAGTGCCATGTTGATTCTAATGGTGATGGTTGTTGAAGGAAGACCCGAGAGTATCATGTTTACTACTTCTCTGTGAATGCTGGAATTCAGATACCGCTGTGATGTATTTCTGCACATTTCTCTGTAGTTAATGATGTGTTTTCAGAAATATAAAATACTTCTAAGAGCATGGACCACAAAGGTCAGTAGAGAAACGTGCATGAAATTGAAGTTCAATAACATATAATATAGCACTATCTGAATAATTAGAAAAATATATTAAAAAATCTTTTGACAGAGAACAGAAGACTCTGTGAATAATTGTCATAATTTCACACTACGAATATGTCTTACTGCTCTTACTAGGATATCTTCAAAACCATTATCAGTCGACAAGTGAATGTTTCTTAAAATAATTAAATACTAGTTACAGTTTTTTTATTTTGAAAGCTTCAGCTACAGATGCATTATTATCAGACTGTTTCTGACCAAGTACTGATGTAAATGACAGTTTGAACACTTTCATGCATCTTGCAAACAGCACAAAACAGTGGTGCCATTATTAGGGGCATTAGTTGTTTCGAAGTCTGAGATGCGTTGGTGAAGAGGTTCACAGTTGATGACATTTGACAGTTCTTTTCAGCTGTAGGCAATGGTGCTGATAATCAGCACATCCAGTTAATTCAAATACCTTTCATGCTTTATGATTAACAAGCAGAATTATAACTGAATAGATTACTGCCTGGCATCTCTAATTGTCCGTAATCTTTTTGTCTTGAGAGGTCCTTAATCACCTTATGGAAAAGCAACGTACATTCTTATTGTGTAGATTTTGTCCACAATACAATATATTTTTACAGAATCACAGAATGTTAGGGATTGGAAGGGACCTCTGGAGATCATTGAGTCTAACCGCCCTACCAGAGCAGGACCACAGAATCTAGGGCAGGTCTCACACAGGAACGCATCCAGATGGGTCTTGAAAGTCTCCAGAGAAGGAGACTCCACAACCTCTCTGGGCAGCCTGCTGCAGTGCTCTGTCACCCTCACAATCAAGAAGTTCTTCCTCATGTTGAGGTGGAACTTCTGTGCTCTAGCTTGAATCCATTGCCCCTTGTCCTATCACAGGGCACAAGTGAAAAGATGTTGTCCCTTCCCTCTTGATGGCCAGCCTTAATATATTTATACACATTAATTAGATCTCCTCTCAGTCTTCTCCTGTCCAGACTAAAAAGCCCCAGGTCTCTCAGCCTTACCTCATAAGGCAGGTGTTCTAGTTCCTTAATCATCCTCATAGACCTCCGTTGGACTCTCTTAAGTAAATCCCTGTTTCTCTTGAACTGGAGATCCCAGAACTGCATGCAGTACTCTAGGTGAGGTCTCACTAGGGCAGAGTAGAGGGGAAGGAGAACCTCCCTCGGTCTGATGTACACACTCTTCTTAATGCACCCCAAGATACCATTGGCCTTCTTGGCCACAAGGGCACACTGCTGTCCTATGAATAACTTATTGTCCACCAGGACTCCAAGTTCCTTCTCCATAGAGCTGCAGATCTGGCAGATCGCCTCCTGACCTGTACTGGTGCATTTTATTATTCCTTCCCAGGTGCAGGACTCTGCACTTAGTCTTGTTGAACCTTGTTAAGTTTCTCTTTGCCCAGCTCTCCAGTCTGCCCAAATCTTGCTGAATGGCTGCACCACCAGGACTCAAAGGCCCTTCTCCACAGAGCTGCTCTCTAGCAGATCATGTCCTAACCTGTACTGGTGCATTTTATTATTCCTTCCCAGGTGCAGGACTCTGCACTTAGTCTTGTTGAACCTTGTTAGGTTTCTCTTTGCCCAGCTCTCCAGTCTGCCCAAATCTTGCTGAATGGCTGCACAGGCTTCACGTGTATCAGCCAAGCCTCCCAGTTTCGTGTTGTCAGCAAACTTGCTGAGAAGATGCTGTGTCCCATCATCGAGGTCATTGGTCAGGATGTTGAACAGGACTGGACCCAGCACTAATCCCTGGGAGACTCCTTTAGTTACAGGTCTCTAGCTGGACTCAGCACCATTGATCACCATTCTTTGGGCTCTATTATGTAGCCAGTTCTTAATCCATCTCACTGTCCAATTTTATTTTAGAGATTTTTTTCCAAAAACGTAATATTGTATTTCTTTAACAAAAATAGTTATATTTTTTATTTTCTTTCAGTGTACTGTAACTTATGAAAAGTCATTTTCGATTGCAAAAAATGTAAACCAAATTGTTTAAATAGCCACTAAGATATCTGCTGAACAGTTTTAGAATTCCCTTCCTCTTCAAAGGACCAAGTTGTTGGTCCAGATAGCACCAAAGTGAGGATGAAATTCTGACTGTACTGAAATCAACAAGAATTTAATACTAATTTCAATATCACAGAATCACAGAATGTTAGAGTTTTGAAGGGACGTCAAAAGATCATCTAGTCCAATCCCTCTGCCAAAGCTGGATCACCTAGTCACTCAGGAATATGATGAGACTTTCTCTAAATGCCAGAAAATACAGTTGCATGAAAAAGTATGTGCGCCTTTTGGAATTTCATGGTGTTCTGCATTAATTTATCATAAAATGGGATCTAACTGTCATCTAAGTCAAGAGTATTGACAAATATAATGTGCCTAAAATAGTAACACAAAAAAAAAATTCTGATCCTCCATGTCTTTATTGAACACCTCTTCATTGATCCAGCTCTTGGAGTGGCCAAAGTCAGAGCCCAGACCTCAACCCAACAGAGATGCCGTGGAATGACTTGAAGAGAGCCATTCACATGAGACGTCCAAAGAATAGGACAGAACTAAAGCAGTTCTGCCAGGGAGAATGGGCTCAAATCCCTCCTGAGCCATGGGCAGCTCTGACCCACAGCTACAGGAAGCGCCTGGTTGAGGTTATTGCTGCCAAGGGAGAGTCAACCAGTTATGGATTCCAAGGATTCACTTACTTTTTCCACTGGCATTTTGAATATTAAATGAGGGTGTTCAATAAAGACATGGAGGTTCAGAATTGTTTTTGTGTTATTTTAGGCACATTACTGCATTACCCACTTAAATTCTGTGAAGACTCTTAGCCATTCATAAAGCAAGGGGAAAAGGCATACCATGAAAATACTGCTCTTTCACCAGCATCTATGAATAGCTGCTCTTGGAGACAAGACAGGAGGCTTGATAAGAGTTTTGTCTGACCATAAGCAGTCATTCTTATGCACAGCTCTGCAGCCACTGAATTGTCATTCTTAGTGATGGTATGTTACTGTCAAAATTTTCTTCTGCAAATGAGTTTAATGGAGTACACTCACTTGCCGTTTTATAGCCCTTTCCTTAGTTTTACTTCCTTTTGCAGATTTTCTTATTGAAACCTGATTTTCCTCTCGGATGGGCTCAAATCTCAATAATACAGGCCGTATTTCTCATTCAGCTATTACAATGTTCCAAAGGAACACTGTGCATTTCCTAGATGTCATAGGAGGAGTATAGGTATCAGAAGAATGCACTGAGACCTTTGGAGGCCAAACATTCATCTTAACAAAAGAAATACCATCAATTCTTCTGGAGAAGTTTGTAGATTGCTAGAATCTTAAGTGGCAGTATTGTAGCTGTGGATCTCTGCAATGATATATTTGTTGTTAGTGCAAGTGACAAAAGCTACAAAATTGCTGGTGGCCTGCACTTTAACTTCACTAAGTGCTTTGACTTTGTTAAACTTATACAGTCTTCTGTTGCCAATTCAGATAACTTATTTTATATTTTTGGTGTCTCAGGTGACAATATTTATCACTGTGTTTAAGAAGAGGTCTTTTAAAGAGATGAGGAGGGCTATTCAATGAAGCTGGTCAAATGGCAAATGTCTTGTTTCTTCTCTTGTAGTCTTTGTTCAGTTTAAATGGAAGGGCTATATAGATTAAGAACTTCCTATTCTGATGCTCACTGATGGATATGTTAGAGCAGAAAAGCATAGTTTAAGCTTTTCAGGAAAGCACATGCTGTTGCTAGCTTCATCCTGATATCTGTTATGCCTATGTGCATGGACACTGATCTGTAATGGGAAGACAGCAACCCTGGGGTTAGAATCCAGTCTGCTCAGACCAAACCTGAATTATCTCAGTACATCAGTTAGTAAAACAGGTTGAAAAAAATTAATATTTTGATTGAAAAAAGAAAGTTTTCATGGTGGATTTTTTCCCTTTTTAATTAATGCTCTTAATTTTATTTTGAAAGAAGAGTGCCAGACTTGGGAAATCTTACTTCCTTTTCTTCTGTAGATAGTTGAAAGCTTTACTAAGGACAAACTTATACATTTATTTAATAACTACTTTATGAAGAAGCAGTTTAATAGGATACTTCATCTTCAGCATTGCAGTTCGGGGTCTCCCCTGAAGAAAGCTGTTAAATTTGTCCCTTAAACTAAGAGAGCATTCTTCTGAATGTTATCATGTCTTGCAGAATAGTTCAGTGACCATTAACTTACTCTGGAGCCATTGCTTCTTATATTGAACGTGGCACAGTCTCCATTTCTGTGCCACAAACTTGGAGTAAAGGAATACAGGAGAGCACATAAGGGTATGCTTACATTATTTGACAGTGCAGCTCATTGGTTTGCTCCTTGCTTCTTGTCTTTGGTTATCCACTCTATTAGTTCACTGTCAGCCTCTGACAAGGTAAAGTAACTGTTCCCCTTTCAAATGTACTTCTGGGAACAGTTTTCTCTATGGGCTTCTTATGGCAGACTATATGAATAAAAAAGCAGCAGATTTATAGTCCTTTAACTTGCAAAGTCTCCCAGTGGTGTCCTGTCTGACACCCTCCAATGTTTTCACACACCCACATGCCACACCATTCATCTCATATCCTAATTACTGGTTTATAAAACAGCACTTTGAAAAAGTTTCCCCTTTCTCTTCTAAAATAATAATTGTAATTCAATAGGGTCACTATTGGTAATGCAAGATCATTGGATTTAAAAGGTATATATGAATAACCACATTAGAAATTACCAAGCCTAAATAATTTCTTGTCTTTATTAATATTAATATACATCTCATAAAAATTCTCTGATCTACATCAGATATTCATGAACAATCCATTTGATGTTCAGTGCATAGATCAGCAACACGTGATTACGCTTTGCTAACTTACTTCATGTATGCACATGTAAACATTTCAGATGTTGGTACCCTAATCATGTCTCTTTAAATTTATTTCTTTCTTCATTCCTCCTTCAACTTCTCTTTAGTGAATTTATGTGGAGACACAGCTGCAGGTTACATTTACTTAACAAGAGGTCTGATTTCAGTGAGGTGGTGGTACAGTGTAGTAGAGTTGGCATCACAGTGCATGTCATTCCTGTGTTGGGGAAGTGGATCATGCTGTTAAAATACTTATTATTTAATGAATTGACTGCCATTGTTTT
>NW_009714152.1:0-566 GCF_000703405.1 Apaloderma vittatum | reverse complement strand
GGGAAAGAGCTTGCCTACCTCTGATGACTTCACTTCAGGAAAGACACAAATAATTATCTAAACTGGAGTGATTCCACCTTCTCAGTCCTCTCTGAGGTCTACAGGCAACTGTGCTTTTTAATGCACAATTTTAAATGATTAAGAGCAATGTTAGTAATTAAACATTCAAGAAGGACACAGGGACAAATGGTTTTAAAGCATCAGGTCACAATTTAAATACAAAAAGAGTAAAACTGCTGCAATACCTGCCTTAAATCTGTCAGACTTGAATGGGATCCAATGTGAAGTAAAATTCCTTCATGCCAGATGCTTGCATAACAGAGTTTAGTTAATTTCTATTAGTCAGTGATCATTCAGCCCAGTGTTCAATCCTACTAAGTAACAGTCCTACTAAGGCACCATGGTATTTTTCTTTCACAATGAGAAGAAGGGTCCATCAGTCTCTTCCAGGTGCTGTGCGCAGAGTTACCTGGTATGATAGAACTTTGAAGTTCCTTATAAGCACAGATAATGTCTTGAGTTCAGAAAATAACTGATTTGTAATATTGAAATTATATATATATATA
>NW_009714151.1:2213-15515 GCF_000703405.1 Apaloderma vittatum | reverse complement strand
CTCCGCCCGCTGTATCGGCCGCGCTGCGTTTCGTAACCCCCGGCTCAGGCTCCCGTAAACCATTTTTTTATGACCCAGATGCATTAATTGAGTTGCGCTGATTGAGTGACGGGGAGCCGGCTTTGGGTTTGGTTTTTTTTTCAGGCAGCCCCGGGAGGCTGGAGGTTTTTGAGCAGCGTCCCGGCCTGTTACACAGCAGATCCCTGGCGTGAGCGGCGTGTCGCGGCGATCTGCAGATTAAAGACCTGTTAATGGTACACGGTGACAGCATACGATAATGGCCCCGCTGTGTACTGTTAGAGACCGTAATCTGCACATCACTGATGCGATACACTGAAGCGAATTTGTCACTTCCGAGCGAGGGGAGCTCGTCGCGCGTTATCATTTTAATGGCTTTTATGCTGCGAAAAGTGTCCGTGCAACGGCGTAACTCAAAAATTTTCATCAAGCTGCTTAAAAATGCGTTCCGAACAAAGAATTGCTTATCCGCGGCAACAGCGGTTTATGTCCTTATAGTGAACATATGGCTTTAACTTCTTTTTTTTTTTAAAGCATAATCAAAAGTCATTTTGCTAATCCATACTTAACGGCAGTTGCTCTGTATTATTGACCTCCACTCCCTGGCATTTAACATACCCTCTCCTTTTTTAACGATTTTGGTCGTAACTGCAGCACGTGTGTCTGATGACTGAAACGGATGGGAAGCTGAAATCATCTGTTGGGGTTTTTTTTTGTTGGCAAATAGATCCTTCCCACTAGTCTCAAGGAGGTAGCTTGCTAAGTTTATATGTTTGCCACAGTTTAAATATTCATCCTTTCCAGTGCTCTGTTCTCAAGGCATCTATAAGAAACCCCTCTTCTTCCAGTGCTTAATGAGCAACTGCAGGAGCTCTGCTGAATTTATGGTACCTTTTCAAATTATGTCTTTTTTAAAAGTGACCGCTGTATCTGCTGTAGCCTGAATAAACAGGGGACTTAAATCATCACGCCCGTCGAGCTAGCACATTTCACGACCGCTAATCTCATTAAAAAAGAGAGAATTGTACATTGAACCAAGCAGCTGGCTAAGGGCATTTGTGCTGTAGGCTGTCGCAATGCCAGGCCAGGTTGACAGCTGGGACCTTGCAGGGTAAATAACAGCTGAGTTCTGATTTGGGCTACAGCAATGTGTCTGTGCTGGTAGGATGCTCTACTGCAAATTCTTTTCCTCTGAACAGTCTGTCAGGCGCCCGTGCGTCTTAGTCTTCTCCAAGGGCACAGCCCACTAATGTGGCTCTTCCAGTTACTTAACACCTGGCAGCCGTCAGGGTGTTTGTCTGTTTGTCCTCTTCCTTGAGCTTGGAAAAGGGGGAAGAAAATAAACGGTTGGAGATGGAATCCCTATAACCATGAGCAAAAGAGAACAAATTCCTTTCCATCCTGCTTGCTGTTACATCTGGTTTCCCAAGGTACCAGGCTAGGGTTTCCCAAGTTACCAGCTCAGAGGCTTGGTAAAGGTCCAGAGGAGTTGCCAACAGATCATAATCTTTAGTTGGTTTTTCTTACTTTTTTTTGTTCTTCAACAAAGAACAAAAGCTAATTCACATTTTTGGCCCCTTTCTGGGCTTTGAATCATCACATTTAGTATAAATTAGAGTATGCTGCACCTATTGGCATGAGCAGAGCAGAAACATGGTATGCTCTGGCCATATTCTCATTTTCTTTTAGCAGGCAAATTTGAGAGCTGAGAGATGGACAAAGTTGTCTCAATCCACCTCCGTTATTTTCTGGGGTGTTCTTTGGACTCTCAAAAGCTGCTGGCTCCAGAGTCAGTGTAACTCAAATTTGGTCCCTGTGAATTCTCAGAGCTGAAAATATGGACAGGATTCAACAGGAGAAACTGTTTTAAAGATTTATTTCTTGGACTTATCTAAATACCAGAAGGAAACCATGCCATTGCCACAAATGGCTGGTTTGTAGAATTTTATTCTGATGGCTTCCCTACATTTTTTGGAGAGATTGTAAGCTGATTTCTGAAGGACAAAGGCCTGCGTTGCTTAGCTGCAGTTTGTAAGGGTTTTTCCTAGCTGTGTGAATGGAGTTGCAGTATAAGACAGGGAGGAAGGTGGTCCTGTGAGAGGGAGGTGTGTGGTGGAAACCCTTCAGATACCTGGCCAGGTGGTTACGGATTTTGATGTGAGAGGGCAGGAGGGAGAGGGTGCTTCTCTGAATCCAGTGAGCTGTTTTGAAACAGCCAGAATCACTTCTCTGTGCTCACACTGTTTATCAAAGAAGAAAATTTATGTACGTGGAACACTCCTGTTACGAATGATTATTTGTCAGGGTTAAATACAAATTGCATTTGTATCAATGAGTGAGTTGTATGTAGATGAAGGCTTTTAGTATAAGTATTAAATGAGGCTCCACTGGCTACATGGGAGCTGCAGGGTGGTACTGAAGAGATATGGTTCATTCAAATATCATACTGCATATTTTTTTACTTTCCAGATAGGTTTTATTTAATGGTATTTGTTATTCTGATAGCTTCCTCTCCTCCTCCTCACTGTACTTCCCAAATTCTTTCCGTAAATGTATCAACATGGTAAAAAAAAATCCATAAACAGAGATAACAAGCTTTTTATGTGCTCATATGTATTGTTATTCATAGTACACATTAAATGCCTAGGGTTACCACTTTCCATCCTTAAGGGACCTAGTAATAAAAATTCAACAGCCTTTTTTTTCTAATCAGAATTCTGTACTGAATGCATCTGGTTTGGAACTAGCAGATTAAAAAAAGGTAATAAAAGCACTGCTTGGCTGTTAGCTATTTTTATTTTTTTTTCCTTTTGGGTATCATAAATTGTTTGCATAGAAATCCGAGATATAACCTGTCATGTTTCTAAGGGAAGATGAATTTTGGATTAGAACTCGAAGTCAGTTTTCTATAGGGGAATGAAAACTGCAAGCACCCCTCAGTATCTTCTAGTTGTCTAGCTCTTAAGGGATCTTACATCTTAAAATGTATGTATAATTAATATTTCATTGTAGGCTGTGAGATATGTTTTGTTATCAAATCAACAGCACGACTCAGTGTGTTTTGACAGGGGAGCTTTAAGGATGTATGCACTGGTCCTTAAAGTTACCAGGCTGCAGAAAATGAGTTTCATCTTCCATGCAAAGCTTGTTGCCCCAAACAGGCACTGTAGCAAAGCGATTTGCTTCTGATTTTAGGCCCTGTGAAACACTTGGCACTCAAATCACAGAATCACAGAATGTCAAGGGGTTGGAAGGGACCTCTGGAGATCCTCTAGTACAACCCCCCAGCCAGAGCAGGATCCCCTACAGTAGGTTGCATAGGATGGTGTCCAGGTAGGCTTTGAAAGTCTGCAGAGACGGAGACTCCACCACCTCCCTGGGCAGCCTGTGCCAGTGCTCTGCCACCCTCAAAGCAAAGAAGTTACCTCTTGTCTCGTCACTGGGCACCACGTGAGAGCTCTGTGTGTGCTGTCCTCCTAGGGTGGGGGTTTCTTGCTGTTAATTAATGGAATAAAGACATATAAGTAGAGTTTCTGTTCAGATATTTTTCCAAGGTGGGTCACTGATCTGAAGAGCATCTTCTCACCAAGATCTATGTTTTGAATACTAGATTAGATTCTTAGCACTTGGCTTGTCTTTTGCTGTGTGATAAAATCAGAACTAAGTTACCCATTTGCAATAGTGGTAATTTAGTTTTCCAAGTTTTTATCGCTTGGAAAATGGACCTTTGTGTCCTGATACGACCCCTTGGAGGTTAGCAGGTGGCAAGAGAGACATGGACTGGAGTGCAGTGGGACAGGATGTCACTTGGCTGCGATGCCACAGCCCGTGCTGTGATTTTAAAACAGCTTGAAATTGCATGTTCCCATGTCACTAATCTTCATTTAGCCAGTTCCTCTGGCAGCCACAAGAACATGATATCATCGACGTGGCGAGGTCAAGGTCAGAAGATGGCCCCGTGAAGGACGACAGGCTCAGGCCTGCTCTGGCACAGGGAGCGTGGGGAGAGCCGGTGTCTACTTTGGAAAAATGACCCCCACCTCATCTCCCTCTTCCCTCAGGCTTCCCCAAAAAAGAGAGTGGTGACGTGAGGCTGGGAGCCACGTCGAGGTGGGCAGCTCCTGGTCCTCACACCGCAGTGGTCTGGCGGAGGTGGCATTTGCCCACCATTTCGGGAGCTCATAACTGCTGTTTTCTGGGAAATGCCCGAGGCAAAGAGAAAGCATGATGGGCTGCTTTGTAACACAAATTTATGGCTGAACGGCTGACCCATCTTCAAATGCAGCCATTTTTGCAATGCATTATAATATGGAATTAAATTTGCATGTCCCTTTGAGTTACTGTTGGCATTAGTCATCTTTGCTGTGAAGGTCCAGCTGGGTTGCTGAAATTACTGGTTTTCACCCCAGAACTTCTTTCCAGTGCTTGTGCATTGGTTTCAGCATGTCTGGTCCTTTTAATACGTCTTACCATGCATATATTTTTTCTTTTAATTTTTTTAAATATCTGTTGGCAGGTGGTTTTAAAGGAGGTATTTTGGGAACTGTTTCAGCTTTCCTATGTGGCTTAGATTGCTCAGTCTTTTGGTGTTTCCGTTGATTGCACAGTCATCATTGCTATACTTCTGGAAAGAAATTTTGTTTTTCATACATAGTTACCTGAAATACAGAAAAATTGCACTCTCAGAACTGCACAATATCCCCGCCGTACTGGATTTGAAGTGCTCTGTTGCTTAGGCACAAGCCTCTTGCTGTTGCCTCAAGTCCGTTGTTTCCTGTTCTGTTCTCATAATGACATACATGAAAGATTAAAGATAATGGTGTTTTCTTGTGAGTGTAGCCCAAGGTGAAATCTGTTGGCTAAATAAATAACTGGATTTTTTTTTTTTAAAAAAAAAAAAAAAGACTAGATGGCGTTTAAAAACATAGCTCCAGAGTCAGCTTTTTAAGTTTCCTATTGGGGTATTTACCCAACTTGGCTTAGTTTTGTGGGATTTTTTTCATGAGGCAGGCGTGCTAGGAGGAGGTGCAGGGACAGCCAACCTGACCCCATGGGTGGGAAAGCTGCTGCATGGCATCGATCGTGCCTTCAGACATCGTGGGGATCTCATGCCATTCTCTTCCTCGGCAGGCAATTAGTTTTACGAGTGCAGTTGGCTTGCGTATTTTGGAGCAGAAGGAGTTGGCAAGCCGGTATAGTTTTTGTGTCGCTGACGCCCGTTCACATTCTGGAAATTGTGTGTGTACGGTACAAATTGGCATCGTACACCTCATTTAAGGGAGTAATTGTCTTTGGTGTTGGTTGAACACTCCTTCTTTTCTTGCTGTTTGCGTAACTATGTTTACGTCCTCACGTAAGGTACCTGCTACATTGCTCTTGGAGTTCGTATCTGGACAGTTTTCTAGTTTCGAGCTGGTGACCTTTTAACATGAACAGGCCACTTCGGACTGGTGTGGAAGAACGATGTTTCAGTTGTCTTTGGGAAGACATAGGATGACTCGGAAGCAAGTGGTGGTGAAAGTCCTCGCTCCTTCAGGGATGATGGGGTACAGGAGCAGTGGAGTGCTGCAGTGTGTGTAGCGAACACTTTGGTTGTTCAGCCTTTGCTCCTGCTTTGAGCAACCCCTTGTGTGGCCTCAGCAGTGTAAATACAAATTCTAGGAAAGGGTGCTGGGGAGGTGTTGTTAGCACTTTTCCTGTCGAGAAGGCAGTAGAGTCCTTTTTCTTGGATGCTGTTTCATACCAGCCTTGCTTGTCAAGGAAACGGAGGCAATTATCATAGGTAAACCAAGGGAATTTAAAATGGATCCAAGAATCTGATTTTATCTCTGATTTTGTGACTATTTATCAATTCCCTGTCCTGTCAGGGAGGTAAATTAGGTTCCCTGGTAAAGTTATTTGTCTCCATCTCTGAATTTTTATCATCGTTTCTTTGATTGTTGCAACCATCCTACAAATTTATGTGCTAGTGAGTTAACAGATGAATATCTTGAAAAGCTCTTTGCGCATGTGAGCTTGCAGAAACATCTCCTTCAGTCTTCACAAGCTTTTTAAGTCCAGTGATAGTTGTTGCATTACTGTAGTATGGAGTCTGCTCTGTGTCCACCAAATTTGCATGTGAAAATGCTGTTGACCTCAGTGTCCAGCAGGCCTAGGTCACTGAACCTTAAAAATAGAATACAAGACTCCAGAGGTAACTGTAGGGAGCAGAGGACAGTTACTGTAAAGGCTATTTTTATTTCCATAATGCCGCTTCTTTAGGGTCATCACTATTAATTAGCATTTAATCATCTCTCAGAGAATAGATCCTCCACATCAGTAGAGCAGGCCTCTTCCCATCTTAGCTCTCTTTCACCGTGGTGGGCAGATGGCTTCTATGTTCTGTCTTTATAACAGTTCTGAGTTCTCAGAGGGAAGCATTTAAATTTGTCTCATACTAAAGGGACTCTGAAGCATGGCACGCTTGTGTCTTCCTGGATTATCGTTATTTCATAGCTGAGCTGACTCTTTGAGCTCTGGGAGTAGGCCACAGGATTTTTAGGAGCTGTAATGAAAGAATGGAAGCGATGCTGTTAATATTAATTGTGCTGTAATTTCTGTGTAGTGTTTTGCAACATGTTTTCCAGATGTTGGTTTTTTTCACCTATATGGTACTAGGGACAATGCTGCGATCCTTAAAGAAGCAGGCATTTCCGACTTTCCCCATCTTCCAGAATTGCCCTGCTGAGTCCAGGTGATGGCTGGTCCCTGTGGGGTGCCCATGGTGACCGGTTCCCGGAGGCTGGGCTGCCCCACTATGAGGCAGGAGGACTTGGTGGAGCAGCCCAGTCTGGGCAGGTTGAAATACCGTGTTTTGTCATTGTTTATTTCTGGGAGTTATTTGCTGTGAGCTTTGAGAAAAGGTTGGATTGGGTTTGGCATCCATGTGGGTGTGGATGGTTGAGTTTGAAATCTTGTGTGTTGTAGGTTTTTTATATTCAAACAGGGATAGAGGAGAGGAGAGAGGGAGAGGGTGAAAACCTGTAGACATAATAGGAGCACTTATATTTCTCTAAAACTGGGAAGTGAAGGAAGCCCCAGCTTTATGACCCTTGTAACCACTCAGTGTCTTAATGCCTTTGAATAGAAATGAGCAGCTCAGATCTGCTGATCTCAGAATCATAGAATCATTTAGGTTGGAAAAGACTTTAAGATCATCGAGTCCAACCATTAAGCCAGCACGGCCAGGTCCAGCACTAAACCACGTCCTTAAGCACCACATCTTTTAAATGCCTCCAGGGATGGTGATTCCACCACTTCCCTGGGCAGCCTGTTCCAGTGCTTGACAACCCTTTTTGGTAAAGAAATTTTTCCTAATATTCCATCTAAACCTCCCTTGGCTGTTGCTCCTGACCAGATTACAGGTACTGCTGCAGTGAATATGGTATATGGAAACAGAAAATTGCACTGAATGCCACCAGCAAAGTATGTTTACATCTCACCGTTAGCACAAAATAAATTACTCTTATTGCAGGGACGTAAGTACATTCTCTGCATCTGAAATTTCAGCTAGACCACGCTGACTTAATCCTTTGGTAAGTTTTAAAAACATTTATCATTTGAACGGAGTTTCCAATGGGTTGGCTTCCATCTGACAACAACTTTGAAGTGTTTAGAAAATTCCATTCAGCATTTTTGGCAACAAACTATGAAAAAGTGCTCATTTTGTGAATTTATAAAAATAAAGGAGAGCTATATCAAAACCTGATTTTTTTTTTTATGGAAGTAGTCCTCTCAGGAATGGAAACTGTTGATGATTTAGAAAATCCTGAAAAGATGAACTTGTGAAAAAAAATGGGAATTTCCTGAATATTCCAGGTAATGATGATGTTGTCCTTTGTAGCTGGATTTGAAACTTAGGCCAATTTATGGCATCATGGGTTGTGTCATGGCACATGTTGAATAGGTCCAATTAGGCAGAACTAAGGCTTGCCCTTTTGAAGGTCTGTAAAGTTTTGTTGTCTTCAAAGCTGCATTTGGGGCTTGAGGCCCAACGAGACTTGAAAGTCTGTAGCAGAGATGGGGAACCCGGTGTCTGGGGGCCAGTGCAATCTGCACCCTTGTATGCCTAGATTGGGATTTTTGTCTGTGTTACAAGATAACACAAAGGTACGTGGCAGTGTACGACCTGCCTGGGGCTGTCCAAATCCTCTACTCTGACCTCACCAAAGAAAGTGTGAAGGACATTGCATACTGTTAGTGGAAACACGTGCGAATCAATAGAGGATTGCTGCAAATTTCCTGTGGTGAAGGGAAGGGGGGAGGATCCCGTGATTTCTGTAGTGTTACCTAGTAGTCTGCTGGCCAAAGCATTTTCATTACAACTTGCTGTTGCCATCACTGTATCAAAGGACAATCACAACATCAGAAATCTGTCAGGAAAGTTGTGGCTTTTATTCTTGCAAGAACAGGTTAAGATAAAAGAAAGGACAGTTTCCAGGTATGTATTAAGAGAAAAAAAGTGGAAGCTCAATCCTCCCATGTGCGGTTCACTTCAATAGTACTTACCAGTTCACTTCAATAGTACTTACCATCTAACTGGCTCTAATTAGGCTTGGAATGATAACATAATTAAGTGCACGTCACTGCTATTTCCCTTTGAGAACAGAGGAGAAACAGAAATATGGACAGGTTACCCTCAGTACCTTGATGCTTATCCTGATGGCTGCATCTCATTGCTCATCTCATTTTTACTGGTGCAACTGCCCTGTGCTGAATGTAGGGTGCTCTGAGGCGTGCACTGATTGCAAACACAGCGTGAATCAATTTACCTGTAAAATAACGTCTTATAGGAAACCAGCAGCTGATATTATTGCATGTTTAGAGAATTTGTTTTTTACCTTCCTCTCGGTTTACAGGTCATTGATGTTATGTTAGAGCTGCTTTTTTTTTAGGGCTGTGCTTTTGAGTCAGTTGAAGCAGATCCAGTTTGCAGTTGCTAGCTAATGTTGAGCCCAGTTTGCGTATTATCTGGGTCTGCGTTTCTTTTTCCAGTACACTTCAGGGAAAAATGCTGAGTTAAATTATGTAGGTCAAATGACCTAGAGGTATAAATTGATCTCTCTTGTCCCAGGACAACTTAGAGACCATCTATGCATCACCTGCAGGCTTTGGGGTTTTTTTTGCATGTGAGCACAGTTTAAAAACTCCTGAAGAAAGAACGAGGACCTCAAGATGTCAAGGAGCTGGCTGTCATGAGTCTGAAAGACCCATTATTTCCTGGAAAATAGAAGCCAAGCTCCAATGTATTCTTCGTTGCCTGTTCTCATGAAACAGGGGATGGTATAAAGGGATTGGATCAGGATTTACTAACAGAAGGTCATACCTTTCAAAAAAAAAAAAAGTAGTTTATGGGGGCGGCATCGCGGGTTTATTTTTCTCATGACAGGTAAGACTGGGACACATACAGCCTTTCTAGGAGGCAGCAAGACCCTGCTCTATTTACTGAGTATGTACAGGATCTTTGTGCCACTTCCAGACTGTGTTTTGCAAAACTCTTGCTGGCAGGATGGAGCAACTGTTGTCTTTGCCGATGGCCTTGTAGGCAAATACTTTTTATATGGAAAAATGCCCTGATTTAAATCTTTTCCATTTGGTGAGTGACATGCAAGACAGGACCATGGGTCCTTGTCCGATCTGAGGTGATGCCTGCTGCAGCCAGGGCTCAGCCAGCAACCCCCCGGCTGGGGTGAGACCTCTACCAGGGTCTGCTCTGGGGTGGGCAAACATGGGGTGGGCTGTTCCCACTATGCTTACCAGCCTGGGAAACTGCAAGATGCAGGAGATGACCTGTAGTGACTAGTGTGGTAATAGGCCAAATATTTCATCCAGCAATTGGTGTTGTTTTCGGCTGAAACTGGCAACAAAAATAAAACCTCCCACTTCCAGGAGTTTTGTGTTTTGTAAGCAGCAGCAAGTTGCTTGCTGACGTGAAAGATGGCTGTACTTAAAATAGGTAGAACTGTGGGAGAGAGAATTTTCAGCTAGTGAAATTGCTCAGAATGATATGGAAAAGTTGCCTTGGTTTCTGTGAGCTGGCACGATATGCATGTAAAACTTATACAGAGAAATGGATGCTCTTTAATACAAAACAAACCCAGTCCTTGTCGTACGGAAACCTGAGCATGCTGCACCATAGCTATTTTTTAACAGAAGTATCAGATTTAAAGTGTTCCCTCCTCCATCTCTCACTGACCTCAGATTGCCAGAGGACCAGACAGGATTAATCCCTGTACCCTGAAGAATATCCAGTATTAAAGTAAGGAGCTGTGTTGTTTCCTAGAGCCGTGCAACGCCCAAACACTCAAGAATATAACTGAGCTGCAACCACTTAATTGATTTATTCTTGTAATTACATGTAGTGCTTGGCTTTGCAGTTTCACGCCAGGTGTTAAAAAAAAATGA
This sequence comes from Apaloderma vittatum, assembly GCF_000703405.1. Taxonomy (NCBI): domain Eukaryota; kingdom Metazoa; phylum Chordata; class Aves; order Trogoniformes; family Trogonidae; genus Apaloderma; species Apaloderma vittatum. The sequence goes on along the minus strand of NW_009714151.1, from coordinate 5,054 downwards.
CTTCCTATTTTTTCCAGCACTATCGAAAATGTAAAATACGTAGAATGGCAGACCTCTAAATCTGAAGGATAGCGAGAAGAATTTCATGCTCTTTGCTCATAGGCAATCAATCAAGCTATTAATGGTATAAAAATAAGAGCCACCTCATCAGTGAGAAACAGGCAGTTAACCTGTTTTTCTTCTAGTACCACTCACCTGCTGATCAGCTGTGCACCCAGGCCTGAGCCTGTGGCAGTAACATTTCTGAAAGCATATTTGCTTTATGTCATATGTTAGTGCAATACCAGTAAGCAAAAGGATATAACATAAGAAGACATTTTAAGAAGAATTAAATCAGCTGAGGTTGATGAGTACACATGGATGGGCTGAGCTTCGTCCATATGAAATGTATAAAATATCTTGCAAAGTCATCTTGCTCTGCTTACAATCACTGGGAACTGTATATGACCAGTCGGTGTTACACAGTCAGCTAATTGATTCTGAAACTCACTCGTGTTTAATATTCAGGTTTGGTGAAGCAGAAGGTTATTCTGGCTTGAATCCCACAGAATCCCTATAGAGTTGGGATTGGGAGGGTTTATCATTGATTCTTATGCTGAATATCTCAGCAAGATAAACTTTTTGTACTTCCACTGTCAAGCCTCCTGTCTCTAGGCTTTCTTTGGTTGCCCTTTGATTTTGCAGCACAACATCATTTCCCAAGAAGATGTGCACTCCTCCAGCGTGGTGGCTCTGCTGAAGTTTAGATGGACCCCAAAGGAGGTAGAATTGCATGTAAAATTTTGAAGCTTCTGTAAAAACGTGGCCTAAACTGAAGAACGTGAGAGCAAAAGACTTGATCTGTAGATGTGTTGCTGAGATAGTGTGCTGCGAGATCACACGTGAGTCAGCTGGTGGAGGAATAAATGCTGAGTATTATGGCCGGCATCAGAAGACATGGCAGAGTGCACGTTGTTTGGATTAAATTCAGAAAAAAAACGGAGCCTGGCTTCTCCCTCTGTGTTGATAGGGAATTTTTACCCCATTGACAGTTGTTTTCTCTGTTTTTCAAATACCACTGTTCTTAAGAAGCATTGTAGTTACTTACAGGAAAACTAAATCTTCAGATTTATTTACTAGTGGCAGTCCTTAAAAAAATAATAGTTGGCATGCCCATTTTATAGATGGAGACACTGATGTAAGTCAAGCAATATGTCTAAGGAACAGTTTGGTCAAATTTGGCACAAATGTGAATCAGTTCTTTTAAGTACCTGACTGTAATAATTATTACATTGGAGCACTCACTTTGACATCTTATTTCAATTGCAGGAATAGCAAGCTGAAATAAAAACTGCATTTTACCTGCTGTTAACATAGCTTGTAGTGTATGGGAATATTTTTGAGATGTCTAATGAATACTGCTTGCGGAAAGAGATTATTGGATGGAGAAGCTGACTGTATCAGAACTATGAAATTGATGGGCTGTGATGCTTTTTTATTCTGAAGTTGCACAAACAGTGCACGAGAAAAAAGCATTTCAGGTTGTCCAATATCTTGGGAGAGGAAGCAGAGCTGCCGGTACATGACAGCAGGTCCTCAGGTAGGTGGGCTTCCACACTTGGGAATGATCCAGGCAGCTGTCCCCACTTCATAGATCAGTTGAACTGTTTTATGGGGGAGAAAAGAAAACACCTCTCATGCCGGGGCATAGCGGGAATAGTTTTCCTTCATTGAAACAAGTGCATGTTTCTGCAGATGGATATCCAGCTCTATTTTGAAAGATGATTTGGCTGAGGAGCCAGCATGTTGACATGCTTACCCCAAAGGAAGGAAACACAGTGTGCCTGCTTAAGAATGTCCTCATCCTCTTCGTGCTAAGTGTCAGTAATCTGTTATCTCCACGGTATGTACCAAGTGCAGCAAGCAGGATCAAGGTTAAATGCTGACGTCCAGAACAAGCTAGTTCCCTTACTTTTACCCTGCTGCGGACATAAAGATCTGTAGAAGGATTTTGATAGCATGGGGCTCTGGTTAAAAAACAGCATGCAGAGTTTTGTCCTTGGTGGATACAGCCAGATTTTCTGAGTGAGATTGTCAAGTGCTCCCAGGAATTGGATTGACTTCTTTGCTAAAGAAGGATTTCTCTCTAATTTACTCATCCAGTAGATGCTATGACAGCTGTGAAGGCTTACCAGCAGTTTTCTTTGCTAACTTCTAATTGGACAGCTACAAAGTGGCAGCTTTCAGGGGTCTCCTTTAGCGCAGGAAAAGTGCACTAGCATCTCCTGAGGCTGAGGCTGAGTCGTGCTGGGCTTCCCAAGCTGCCATTTAAGGCTGGAACAAGTTGTGAGGATGAGGGTTTTGGATAACTTAGTGCTTGGAGAAAGCATATAGTTTGGGGATTTCTTCGAGAAGAAGGGAATTTGTTCTAAAAGCCTATTCTGTAGCACAGTTTGTAGCTCTGTCCTTTATCCCACATCCCAGGGAGGTCCTTCTGGAAGAAGTTAATGCTGGCTGTCTTTGGATTTGTGTCAGAGTTAAATAAAGTTTTTTTTGCTAGCCATAGATTAAGGTATTTTGTTGTTTGGTAGGTGTAGGCGGCGACAGCTCATGGAAAGAAGTGACCATTCATCTTAGTAGGCATCTGGAAGCTGAGTGGGTTTGGATGAATGGTAGGCTGATTTTTCTATTGATGATGCCTGGGCAGTTTTATCCTGATGTCTCTTGTAATTGCTATTGCTCAGCTGGTGAAGCTGAGAGCAGAGCAGAATAGTTTAGAGCAGCCACTGTTTCATACTTATGCTCTTGTATGGTCTGGGGAACAAGAGGGGAAAGTGCTCAGCAGGGACTCATCAAAAGGTC
>NW_009714151.1:0-2182 GCF_000703405.1 Apaloderma vittatum | reverse complement strand
CCTGGACCTTGCTACCTATAAAAGAGAATTTTCAGGTAAGCTATAGCATGATTTCTGTAGCCCATTTCTTCATAAGTGGTATCATGTCGAGACAGACTGGCCTGTGGCTTAGTTCATGCTTTGGTATCTTTTGTCACTTTATTTGCTGCAGTTTAAATTACACTTTTCAAATGGTAAATTACGAGTTGCTTAGGAAAGACTTCTTAGTGATATTTTTGCTGGCAGTTTGTTCCATGCTTTTCATGTAAGTAGCACCAATCTAATAACTAGTGGGGCAGCCTGCTAAGCAGTAACAGATGGCCCATGCTAGCTAGGACAGGAAGGATCATAGGGGTAGGAGCCAGTGTTATCTACATATGTGTTTTGGATTGCATCGTGAGTGTTTCCCAGGAGGGAGGACAGCTGGCACTGTAATTGTGGAAATCTAATTTCTGATATTCTTTATTCCAAGTCTTGGATCAATAACACTGGAATTGTACCCCTTTGTGGATAAAATCGCTGTGTTGGCTGGTTTTCTCCTTTTATTATGGCTTGCCCTGTCATCAGAAGTGCTGTGTGAGAAAGTATACAGAAAGGAGCAGCCAGTTCCATTATGTAATCTTGCTTTTATGTACACTCTACCGCAGGATGGCCTTAAAATGTAGTAACAAATGCAAAACTGAAGGAGAAAAACCAGAATTGGTTGTAGACATTTTGGATCGGTTTTTCCCTTGCTAGCTTTGCTCTAGCACTACAGTGCTTCGGTATCATGATGGGCAGAAGGCTGAAGTGGAGGAAGGGGATGTGTCAGAAAGTGGATGCCTTGCAGAGCTCAGGTTCTGGGGCCATCTCTTCTTAATGCTGGACATCCTCCATGCTTAGGCCTGGTTTTCCTTTGCAGCAGTAAGCACGTCTCTAAGGGGGCAGGGAAAAAGCATGAATGAAGAAAACTGTGATCTTAAGCACAGTCTGTGGAGGTAAATCTTTGATTCTGCTAAGGTGGCTAAGGCTTAGCCACCGCCACTGAAATTGCAGCTTGCTTTGTGTACTGTGTGGTGTTGGATGTTTGTCAAGGTGCCAGCAGGCAAAGGCCAAGAGATCCTAGAGGTGGTCGTGTGATTGTCATTTGGCAGATCGGACCTTCCAGAGGACTCTTACAGTCTGTATTGGTATCTGTCTTCTCCTGACACTAAGGAACTGTACCTGGGAGGCAGGAAGCTATCCTGTTTCACATGAATAAAAATGGGAGGAATTTCTTACTGAAAAATTCCCCATCAGACACGGGGAAATCTTTACTTTGTGGGTTTTTTCTTTCTTATTGTTGTTCCCATGCAAATCCAGTTTAGAAGATAACATCTTGTTCAGTTCTCTCTCTGCCACAGTTCTGAACTTAAATCCTTTTCCTTGCACCTGGATGGATGGACGTAAACAGTTGTTGCTTCACATAAGGTAACTAGAGCTTGTGTTAGCCATGGGATGATGTAATGTTCTGACTTCTTTCCTTAACAGTAGCGTAATAACCTGTAGTAGATAAAATGCATCACATATGCCCAGAGAATAATGCGGAAGGTAACCTAAGGTGATTCCATCAGCAGAGACCTTATTCTTGGGCACCTGAACAAAGGGAAGACACTTCTCAGCCTCACCTGGACGAATTTCTCACAACTTAGCTTACCAAAGTTGCACTTTCCTAGTGCTGCATCACAGCAACGACAGTAGTTCCTGCTGTCTTTACATCTGTTTTTTGAGCATAAGCAGAGAAGCTTGGCAATATACTATGAGAAGATCCACAAGGACTGCCTCTGAATTGCCCTGGGAGAGAAGAGGAAACCAAGTAAGGCAGTGAAAACTCCTCTACCCCATATACACACACACTTGCTTGAGTCTAGGGCAAAGCCAAATCCTGCATGAGCTCACGTAAAATTTTTTTGGTCATTCAGAGAGACAGAGGAAGGAATAGAGGGATACAAGTCGTATGTCTGGAGCCTATTGCCAAATTAATGCAAGACTTCTTATTTTGGAAACCGCCGTCCCTCCATTTAAAACATCTTTTGCCTCATTTGGTATTAAAGTAATATCAAAGGCAATTAAAACCTTCTTTGTGCCATTTTGTGTTTGTGAACTTGTTTTCTTCCATAGAAGGTTATTTTCCTTGAAGCAGTTGCTTCAGCTTATAGAAATCATAGAATCATAGAATCATAGA
>NW_009714150.1:40986-104261 GCF_000703405.1 Apaloderma vittatum | reverse complement strand
AGCGCTGGGGGGAGGCGAGGGGCTGCACACCCAATGAGCGATGGGGGCGACGCGTTAGTGCTGCCGGCGGAGCCTTTATTTCCCCAGGCGTCCTCCTTGCACTTACTCGCAAGAGGCAAGGGAGACTTAAGGGAGTCTTCTCCATTTCGCAGGAGAGCGGCACATGCTTGTGCACGGGGAGGGGTGGTGCAGGGAAAGTGTGACAAAAAGCAGGGGAGAGGCAGGGCAGGAGACTCTCACATGCTCCCATGGGCTTTCCAACACCTCGCCACAACTCTGAGTGAAATCTTTCCTTCCAACTCTGCTTCCGACGCATCTCAGCAGACAATGGGGAAAGAGCTCTGATTTATTCCTCCTATACGATAAAGCTCCGATACATCGGATTTACTACAGTTATTTATTTATTGTCCACATCCTAAGTGGCCATTTACAGGAACGCAGCGGTTTCCTCTCCCTCTTGTAACATATGTAATTATTTTTTAAAGAGCCATTGTACGGACTTAATACAATACATACCATTCACTTAGCATTACAGTTCTCACATTTGTCTACAAAAGAAAGAAGGCTTGAAGACAACATGGAAATTTCCATTTTAAGAGCCCAGAAAGCATGCTAAAACACAATGTGGGATTTTTTTTTTTTTAACTTCAATAACCTGTGACAGAAGAGTGTTTCACTGTTTACTAGCTCCAGACACCAAGAAATAGTAAATAAAAACAGTAATAAGTACCATCACTCTCAAGTACCTCCTTCTCAGCAACAAAGGCCATGCTTCTCAGTGGAGACTCTCAGAGAAGTGTGGTGAGTTTACCTGACAGACCCTACACTCCTAGGGAGCCACCATATTCCATTGGGTAATACATACTAAGAGATCGGCCCTGCAGACTGACAGGAACATTGCACTGGTCTCTGTCAGAGTGCTCAGAGCAGCTCTTTATTACAGCCTTAAAGCAATAAAAGGAAAAGAGAGTTGCTCAGGACAAGCTTTGTGGTGCCCAGAGATGTTTTCAATAGGTCAACTTTTTTTCAGGTGCTTTGTAAAAAAAAAAACACAGGCGTGGTCAGGAATATAATGTTCTGTTTAATAAAGGTTTTCTTGTTTTCCCCAAGAATTTCCTTAGACACTGAAACACGACCAAGAACTGGGGCAGCTACTGCTACTTTCCTGCCCAAGAACGGTTTAGAAGTGTGCAAGAAAGCAGACAAGAGACAACCAAAGCACACCAAGTACCATGAAGTACTGATGAAGAAACCAGGACGTGGGATGAGGCACAGTCCACAGCAGAAGGTGGTGGGTGAAGGGCTGTTGTGGCTTGCTGCCAAAGCCACAGGGAAGGTGTTGACCTTCTCTCTTTCCATGTGAATACTGAAAGTTTTTCTACAGCACCTGAGAGGGGCAGGTGATGAGAATTTATTTTAAATGAACTCTTGTTTAACAAGGTATGTTCCCTTTAGGACTCAGGGAAAATACATGGGAAAGGGTAGTAGGGAGGTGTGGGTAGTTTTGGGGTGCAAGTACCAATCTGCTCTCTATATGAGTCTACGCAAGCTGCATATGCTCTCTGCTGTGTGCACAGAAATGTGGGATAAATAGAAGCGAAGAGGTTTGGTTTTTTTTTGCCTATTTTTGCCATTCACTTGACTTCTCTAGATGAATGGTGGGATCAGAAGGAAAAGGCTTTTCTCCTTGTGAATAGAATCCTTGTGTGTGAGGCTGGCTGTTTCAAAGACAGTCTGATGCCTGTTGATGTCTTGTGACCCACTTTCAGCCTTGGGTTATGTGGTCTGTGCTAGGCTGCTGGGAGGTGAACTGTCAAAAGGAGATCCTTCCACCTCCACTCTGATATCTGATGGCAAACAGAAGAAAGGACAGAGACCAGGACTTGAGCTAACTCAGACAACATGGAAAACTGCCCAAAACCTCCCACATTGAGAGTGGAGGTGTGAAGCAAGATTAGAGAAAGAGGCCTCAAGAAGCAAACAAAATCTTCTAAGAAACTGAAAGGCTTTCTGGACAGCAGGAGGAGTCAGACAAATTGTGACCACACACCTTGGCAGAGTAGGCAGAGACAGATTTATGCAAGATACAGATTTATGTAAGGTACAGCAGAGCTGTCACTCTGCCAAGCGCTGCTAACTCCCAGCTCCATGAGGCTAATGCCCCTGTAACCCCTGACAGATGCTGCTATTGCTCAGGACAAGCTCTGCAGAAACATGGGATGTGTTGCTTCTGTAGGGTAGGGGGTAGATCAGAGGGACAGAAGAGAATATTAAACAGGCTGTGCTCACAGTTTCTTCCCTGCCCTGGCTCCCAGCATCAGATAGGAACAGAGGAGTCCTTGGCAAATCTTGCAGAAGCATCCTCACACCTGCTTTGATGTCTTTGCTGCCAATTTTAACTTTCAGTGGACCATCAAGACAAAAAACAGCTCCTCTTACCCTGCTTTGAGCTAGGCACAGTGTCATCTTCACCTGCTGCTTTGGGGCTTTACTTCAGTCTCCTCACTTCTGGAGTCACTGGATTTGACAGGAAGGGGATGATGCTTTACATGCACCCATGGGCCCATGTGATCAGTGTGGGTCTACTAACACTGGCACACTCAAATGAGAAAGCAGGAATGAAAAATAAGATGCTAGTGAGTGGTCTGTGTATTTCAAACCTCTCCTCTCATGAAAAGGAAAGACCAAAGCAGCAGTTTGTCTCTAGAAAGGAGATGGGAACAAAAAGTTGTCTCAACCCTCCTGTGCAATGACAGTTCCCACCAGTGCTGGGCAGGATGGATTCAGGTTCTGCAGAGCAGCAGAACAGTCTTGGTTTATGTGGTATATGCCTGGGTCCTGGGAGGGGAAGTGTCAAAAGAAGGTCCTTCCACCTCCGCCCTGATGCCTGATGGCTAACAGAAGAAAGGACAGAGACCAGGACCTGAGTTAACCCAGGTAGAGAGCATGGAAAACTGCCCAGCCATGACTCTGTTTGAAATACTCCATGAAGTTGCTGGCAGGGTTGCCTAAGGCAGACCATTACACCAGCATGATATTTCCAAGGTAGAGGTAGGTTGCAAGGGGTCAACAGGCATCAGATTGTCTTTGAGACAGCCAGCCTCACACACAAGGAATCTATTCACAAGGAGAAAAGCCTTTTCACCCTTGTCCCACCATTCATCTAGAGATGCCAAGTGAATGACAAAAATAGGCAAATAAAAATAAATGCTCTTCACTGCCTGAACCTCTATTTATCACAATTTTCTGTGCACACAGCAAAGGAGAGCATATGCAACTCGGGCAGACTCACGCAGACAACAGATTGGTACTTGCACCCAAATAAGGGCCTCTGGCCTCTACTTTCTGCACAATACCTCCTCTCCCTCTCTCTCTCCTCCTCCCCCACAGATGCCTTTCCCCATGCAGAGAGTTAACATGACAAATCCCAGGCATGTATTTTATAGGGTCTGAAGAAGACTCACCACCTGTGAAACGCAAAGCTCATTAGTTCTAGTGCTCCTGGGACAATGAAGCTTTGCTTTTCACTGATTGTGTTCTCCATCCTTCCCAGCTGCTTCCACCCACTCTACAAAGCTCTTTTCTATAGACCCAAACTCAGGTTTTGCTGCTGCCTGGGCAACAGGCAGTGCACATTTCAGCCCCTCAGTACTGATATGTTCATACCCCAGGTGAACCCAGTGTAGCCTAACAGCAAGTTTTACATTACCTCTGCTGAAATCCAAACTACTGATTCTCTTGGCCTATGCCCACAACATACATGGAAGGGTTTTTTTTTAAAATCTGATATGGCAGAAGTTTTGCTTGGCCTCCCCACACAGCTCTTCATTTGAAAACCAGCCCACATAGCAAGCCAACAACTGAACATACGTACATGTCATGATCTACCTACATGTCATAGACTGGAGAGTAACCACAAAGTACAGAGTAAAACCATCCAAGGAGCACTCATCATACAAGGCCCTAAGCCTCCCAGCCTGTTTCTAGCTCTTGGTTTCTTTCCCCAGTGGAAACAGGAGCACAAACACTAAAGCAGGATTCTCTTGGTAAAGGGAGAGCACAAGATCTGTTGTCACTTACTACATATTCCCAGGAAAACCTTCCCTGCCCTAAGAATTCCCCTTCTCAGTCCCCACCACTTTTCCTTCTCTCTTGAAGTAGGTCTGGTCCAACTTCAGTGGCTGAACCAAGCCCATTTACTGTAGCTCTTAGGTCTTCTACAACAGCATTAATTCCTTTAGTCTATTACTCTCAGGCTTTCTTCTTTAGCTTTTCCAGCAGCAAGAGAGGCACTGATTTTCCTAGAGGCAACCATGATGACCATGACAAGCTTAGCTAGCAAGCTACACAATTTTTCGTAAAAAAATAAAAATCAAAAGACAATCAAAAAAAGATTTGGCAATTCATTTGGCTGCAAGCACAACCTCTGCTGCCCAAGCACAAAGGCTATGCACACCAAAAGCCTGTAGAAACAGAGCTGAACAACTTATGTAGCAAAAACCACTTCCCGATGGGAGCCCAGGGGCTGGTTCAGACGGTTATTGTCCTGCCTCAGGTACAAAGTGCTGAGAAATTTCCTCCATTTCCAGCACAGGTGCAGCTCTGTACTTATAGTGAACCAGTGAAGGACACAAACACCAGGCAACAGCAACACATGTTCAGTGAAAAAGCTCCACTTGCTGCACTTCGCAGCCAGAAACCTGGTGGCTCCTTCCCCCTTCTTATCTTGTGCCACATCACTGTAATTCCTGTCTCTTTGTTATCTCAGCCACACCAACCTTGCTTGGCAGAAGCAATAGATTTGCCAGCCATCTCTCACCCCTGAAAGTACAGGAAAGATCCAATGAGCAAGGCAGCATAGTCAAAGCCATGAGAAAAAAAACCCAACAACAAAACTACAAGAGCACTGCAAGTAGGTTGTACTGAAAACAACAAAGAATTAGATAACAAGTCTGGATATTGACAAAAGCAGGGAGAAGTGAGAGCAGACCACAAAATGAAAGATTTTTTTTTTTCCCAGCCTACCTTAAAAGCACTGCAATTCCTTGTTAAAGGGATGTCTAGTCTTCCCAACTACTGTGTTTGGGAGGAAGCGTTCTGCTTCTCACAGTTTTTCCAGGCCTAGGAGAGAAGGGGATAAAAAAGAACACATCTATATTTGTCAAGGAAGTTTATAACAAAAAGTTTGTGTCCTAGTTATTTTTAAAGTATGTAGGACAACGCACACACACAAAATAATCTCAACCCTTATCTGTAACTTGCCATTAGCCAACAAGATCAGTACTTGCTAAGGATTAACAAGATGAATTATCTGTGCAGTACATTATCAACAAGCAACAAAATTTCAATAGCATTCAATATATTCAAAACTATGCTTGGACTATCATGGCAGGGGAACATAACTTTCACATAAAGAAGACAAGTTGTTTATTTTGTTTCAGTTCAGATATACAAAAAAAAGAAAAGAAATCTGAGTTAAAATAGCCCTAGAGTGATGTGGTCATGGTCTTCTTGACAAGCAGTGATACTGTTATCCTTTATCTGTTACACATTAGCTGGAGAGATCATCCTGATGTGAAAATCCACAATCTCCTTTCATTGTTTCTCAGCTTCTGCATAGCACAAACTCCAGAGCCTTCAGCCCAGACAGTCTTATAGTGGCCTAGTTGAAGCTACTATTGAAGTATTCCTACTTTCAGGACAAACTATTACTATTGTCAGTCTGCAGCTGTCTTTCCAGACAAGCTAAAACCACATTACATCCAAGACTCATCTACAGCAGAAAAGCCATAGGCCAGTGTGCATGAACTGAAAATTAGCATATCTGTAGTCAGAGTGGACACATGGTATTTAATTTATCAGTTTCACTATGTCAAATACCAGTCCTTGAGCACAGATTTAGCGTTTACTTTTGCTGCTGAAAAGTCAATTTTTACATGAAGGTAAAAGTGTTTTCAATATTCACAGCATAAATAAAATCAACAAAGACAAAGCAATTAAAACTCTCTGGGAAGCAAATTCATAATAGTGAACTCAGACGTGGTCACTGGGCTGCCTTCACTCCCTCTGAGCTTGCCATGTTCCTACCTTTCTGTTAAGCTTAACAAACAATAGGTCTCCATTACCCCAAGTAATAAAAAACAGCAGGCTTCAACAGCAGCTGAAGCAAGCCTCTTCTGTCAAAGTTCACATATTTCAGATACCAGCATAGAAATGGACTGTCTAGGAAATAATTTCTCCCTATAGCGTTGCAGCAAATCACCTCCAGCTTGATAATCCAGTTCCTTCCAAGCTGGGTTGTGGCAGACCCTCCCTCAGCCCAGGCAGACAGCCTCCCACTTTCTCCTGGCATAGAGAAAAGAGTAGGAAAAGCAGCCAGGAGCCATAGCAAAAAGGTTACAACACAAACCAAACCTCAGAAATACATCACTCACCAACCTTTCCCATCACCGTGAGGAGTAAGAGGTTCCCCAATACACGCTGAAGGCCTAAAGCCCAAATCGCAAACACAACCAGGAATCCATTCCACCAGCCCCAAAAGCCTAGTTCCCAAGTACCAACCTTAATAAAAAGAGGTCTGAGCTCATAGGCAGGTTTAGTTTCTGTCTCCCCCAAACTCAAAAACTCCTTTTTATAAATTTTTAGCTGCTTCTGGAGCAACCACCAAACTCCACCCTCCTCTTCTCACCTGCTCCTTCCACAGACTGGGAACTTTTATAAGCTCCACCATGTGAGCTGTTAACAAATCCACAACGTGGTGTGAAGGCTCGAAACCCTGTCAGGTGGAAAGTATTTTTTGGTTAGAGTAAATGGTGACAAGGCTCAGATACACCTGGGTGCTGCAGTATACATCACGTGCACCTGCTGGCACAAGCCAGCACCTGTGCTCTGAAACATCTTGTTTTGGAAAGCAAGCTTTGTCGGGTGCAAAAAGAAAATGCAAGGTGCTGGTTCAGCTCTGTGCTGTTGTGCTTCTTGTCTTTACAACTGCAGGTGCTACCCTGAAAATAGAACTTTAAAGTCTACTAACTCTGCATTGGCCCCAGCTGCAGAGGAAATCTCAGCTCTTATATTACACCAGGGGATTGACCAAATAGCTTATTTGCAGACCTGTGTATTTGCTTCCACTTCATAACCAAGAAAACCAGTGGTGAAAAAGAAAAACGTTAGTAAATTGAGGGGTTTCTTCGCTACTTGTCCCCTGCAGTGTGAACTCTTATAACGGATTCACTACAAGATCTTAAATCATACTTAGTTTATTATTTGTAAATGTCGTGCATCCTGCAGGGAGACAATGTGGCTTCCACTCACCTGTTTTAGCATGCTTTGAAACCTTCAGACCAGAGGTGGTAAATAAGGAAATTTGCTTATGGATGAAATACAGTAGTGTGCAATACTATAGACTAGAGTTTGTGGAAGAATCTTTGAAAAGATAAAGCAAGCAGACAAGGACAATTTCTGACTTCAGTTATGATCATATAAATGAAAAAAAAAAAAACAAGAAAAAAACAGCAACAAAAATAATTGGAAAGCAGCACAGAACACACCCTTAAAGAGGTGGGAACGAGAAAAGGGAGAAGTTCTCCCACTGGAGGAAAAAAAAAGTAAGAATCAGAATGAATATGCGATATAAAGCAGCCAGTCCTTACTTGATGCCATCAGTTTAACAAATATCTTAACATTTAATTCTTTGTCACAGCTATGGGCATTGTCATTATTTAAGAAAAACACTCCAAACACTCTCTTCCACACCTCATCTACTTGTTTGTGGGGCTGGGCAGAGAGCTGCAGCCAGAGCACCACGCGCTGTGCTAGTGCTGGAAATAGTTATGTTCTGGGTGAGGAATTAGTGCATGAAATGAGCATGGAAAAAAAAAATCATATACTCTTCTGCCTTTGCTTCAAAACAGGTTGGTTGATTGACAGTAAACCCTATATAATAATTCCTTCCAGGCAGATGGCAAGATCACGATTTGCTCTTCAGTTGCAGTTTTCTGCTGCCTCTTACAAGCAACCTAGCTGTATGATCTACCAATAAGAAGGGTCTGGGCTGTTTTATATGTGTTTTAGCAACGCTCACATCAAAACATATGGATTAATATTGTGACTAGTTCTCATATTCCATTTTGTAAAAATTTGCGTTGAATTTGCCTCCAACATCTCATAGCTGATTCTTGGTAGATAATAGCTTCAGAAATCCACTCAAAAGCAACTTGTAAATTCCTACACCACCCCGACAGACAATACTCTTTTGAACGCTTGCGTAGGTGTGGAAAATCTTGCCATACATCTCGAGCTCTCTCAGCACATATTGTTTTTAGGCTGCCATCTGCTAATGCACGGTTCTACCCTAAGAGCGATGCAGGAGTGCTCCAGTCGCCAGTCTGTTCTGTTTTCAGATTTACTCTTTTATTTCTTCCAATTCCCAACACTCAGATTCTGTCATTCTTAACCCTGCCTGTAGTTACAAAGTTCAAGAGACCCATTCCCACCACTGCTATTTTTCAGTGATAAAGGATATTTATTGAACATGTAGGAAGTCGTTGGCTTTAATGAATCAAAGCAACACTTTGCGTAGTGGTGTCCCCGGAAGCAGACTCATTTGCCTCCGTGTCATCTGGTGCGTATGCAGAGAGGTGCTGGGCTGGTCAGGAACTTTTGAAGCCCTCACTTCCAGTGCTTGTACACCACAAGCATATGTATTAAATTGGTGGCAAGGGAAGACAAGTCCCAAAGAAATAATGTGCGTAACATCTTGAAGAAAGCCAGCCATGCTCATTACAGTGCGGAATGTCAGGATTTAATTAACATAGTAAATAAGGAATGATGAACATTATACTTGACTGATTTTGTTCTTCACTAAAATTGTCAGCAGTATTCTTTTTCTTACTGCTGATTTTGCTTCACTACCACACCCATTATCATAATTTATAAGATGATATTTAATTCTTTTTGGTTTTTTTGTTAGAAAGCAAATTTATAAAGGATAACTTAGGTTAAGTTTGCTACGTGGGATCCATCACTAAAATATACTGAAAGCTACAAATTTAACTCTAGGAAACTGAGGACTATGTTATCACATGCCAGCTGAAATTTATCTGCATTGATCCTTTTTTTATGTTCCTCTTCTCCCACACATCCCTTTTACTACTCCACCTTTTTCTCAGGTTTTCAAAGATTTTGTTGTCATTTGCTTCTGAATTAAATACTACATTCTTTCGGCATTGTAGACTCTGTGTATCAAATTGTTGTTGTTCATGTCACACCCTGACTTCTGTGCACCAAGCAGAGAAGTCAGAGTAAGTGACTATATAGAGTGGCACAGAAACCCTTCCCATATTGCTTGCAAAGCATGAAAGTGAATAAAAGAGGACCAAGAAAAGAAAACAGAGATTGAAAAATGAAAATATAAAGGGGGATATTCTTAAAGGGAGCACAACTAGTATTTTGACTTTTTTTTCCAACTTGTACATTAATCCTCTCTCTCATTCCTTCAACTGTGCAAAAATGGTTTGGCAGATCTAAGTTATATGTTTTCCTTGTTTTCAATAATCAAGGTAAGCCAGGACAATCTTTTCCATTGAAAAATAATTCTTTTTACATCAATGCAACACTAGTAGCTTTTGTTTCTTCTATCTATGTTCCAGCAAAAAATTGAAACTTCCTTTTTACATGCTTTTAGTTGCCAGAGATACAAACTCTCTCTTCAAAGTATCACAGATGAATTCTCATGCAATGAAATACGATACCTTTCAGACAGCCTGAAAACAACTAATAGATTTCCAGGAAAATGCTGAAAATTGGCTTAATGTTGCATAAATAAAGATATTTATGCAACCTGGAATGAAATTCTACCACAAGCAGAAGGCTAGACCCTACTTATGATATCAAATCTTTCTTTTGACAGCTTTCATGGGTCTTTAACGGATGCAGAATCATTTGCTGACCTTCTGAATCTCACCTGATACAGTGATCATAGTTAATTTTTAAACATGAATCATTTTCCAGGCAGTGTAATATCCAGTTGGCTCCTCCTTCCATTTCCCCACAGGGGGCTGAAAAATGTTAAACTGTTCTCTTCACAATTAAATTCATGAAACACTTAAATTCTATGGCAGCCAGACACCAAGGAACAGGAAAATCATTTCATCTCGTAATGTTTTAGAGCCCCTAGGCAAATGTAAACAGTGTATGCTGTGATAGAGGAAGGATTTATTGCTGCTGCTAAACAAAGAATTTGCTGATTTACTTTTAATTCCAGTAGATTTTTGAGGGTAATTTATTTATTACAGAATTTTGGTGGAATTATTATTTAGGAAGTTTGAACACACCAGATCCACCTGTGTGGAAAGGCATTTTAAACAAAAAGATACAGAACCAAATCAATCTGTATTGAACTAACGCTGGCCTGTAACAGTGAATCATTACTGCGCTCACTCTCCTGCCAGAGCATAACAGGGGGTTTGAACTCTCTCATACATCACAGCTTCTGGAGTCAAGTAAGCTTAAGCTGAGGCAGAGAAGTGTCTAAGTCACTTTTACGTTCTTGGAAATACATTACCCAAGATCAGTTTCGTTTGTTTTGCAGAGAGAAGCATCACTAAACTGTGCACGCAAGTGCTGTTTTAATCATTCATGTGTATATGACTCAGAATGACAAAGGTTACCATTTTGAGTCAGTACATCTTTGTTAGTGCATCAAATGCACAGAAGCATTAGTAAAAATATGACTTTATGTCATGCCACTAACTTTTACAGTGAGCACTTAGTTCTTCTGGAGTGCACTGCTCTCCTTCACCTCTTTTCAACAGCCTTGGGCACCGTCGGGAAAACTAAGGGACAGTAAATTCAGTTTCATGGCAGAGGTCAAGCCATGAGTCTTCAACACCACCTAGTAGTGGATGTGTGCTTGTAGGAGCAGCCACCCTCACACTAGATGTCTGTGGATATCCAAGCTCTAGCAATGATCTGCCATCCTGTGTCCTCAAATTTTTTCTGTCCTGTCCAGCCCACTGGCTCCTATTGCAACCTGTGGGTCAGTACTTTTGGCAGAAGACTGCCTGCAAGAGATCTGGCAGCCATCGGCTGAGCTGTGAGCACAGCCTGTGATCACGCCACAGCACAGGTAAAGAAACTCATAAGGGGTTGTAATGTCGGCAGCACCGTACCTGACAATTCATCACCTATGTCTCTCCATTAAAAGGTGCCTACATATTACATAAGTAATTTTAAATCCTTTTTGTTCTCTTATTACCCTCCATGCTTATTTAGTAGGGCTGACAGTAAACTGCAGAGTTGTTTAAAAAAATGCATAATTTCTGATTTTCTCTTCAAAGATGTCACAGAAAAATTCCAGAGCATCTGTCAGGCTGGCATTCCCCTGAGACCGCTTTAGCTCTTTGCTCTGCCTAACTTGAAGCAAGAACTTGAACCATATCTCAGATAACTGCTGTAGAGAATCAATTTTCATTTTTTGCTGAACTTCAGATATATATTTAAATACTTAGTACTTCTGGCATCTGTGAAGGAGCCAACAATAAAATCAAATGGTCAAACTACTCACCTGATAAGACAAAAATCAGCAGTGAATCAAGCAGACAGGAGACTCAAACATGGGCCTGAAGGGTAAATTTTCCCAGCACCAGCGCAAAATTAGCACCACAATCTTAATGCCTTTCCACAAAATATACCTAGTTACTCAATGGTGATTTTATCTAAGTCAGAATATTTCTGTAGAATTCACAGTTCATTTTAAAGAAGGCTAATTTTTTTTAGTAGAGGGAAAAAACAGATGAAGTTCATAATACGTTGAAATCAGAGAAAGCTTTGATAGTGACTGAATTAGAAACAAGTTTCAGTCAAAGAAGGAGAACTGCTCTTACAAGAGAGGCACTGGAGAAACACTGTTTTTCCTGAAAACAATGAGAGCTTTGGCATTGTTCATGGCCAGAGTTTAATCCTAACAACGGACTCTACACCTCACTGTATGTTGTTATTAGGACGTGGGTCTCTCAGCTCAGCAGTCTGCAGGTTTGCTTGCTTTTCTTTATTTTCCTCAATATGCAATGTCCTTATTAAAAAACAAATAAGTAAATACAACAGCCCATGAAGAAAATTAAGGCTTAGAACAAGGCTATTGGAAAGATTTATGTGAAAGGAGTTACAGCAGTTTTGGCAGAGGTGGTATTTGAATAAAATTTTAACAAATAAACCAGTGTTTCCTAAGAACATTAAGATGTTATCAAGTGAGAAACAACACTTCCTAGTTCAGGCTCTGGACAGACCAGCAAAAGCATTTAGAAGGCAATATATTAATTATGCTCAAGGAAAATCATGGTCGTGAGGATGTATTAAATACAAGCTAGGAAGGGTGACAGCAAAAAATCATGGCACCTACAATTGTCCTGTAGTTTTGCAAGGTGTTGCTGCTTCAAAGGAATGAGAACAATAAAATGCCTCTCTCCCTTTTAGCAGCTGTTGTAAGGTTGTTTCTGGGAATAGCTGATGGGAAGAATGAACAAATTCTTTTCTCTACAGTGCTCTGAATGTAGGAACTTGTAAAATACTTCTTTGAAGTCAGAGTGATTACAAACTGAAGAAGGAAAACCATGCAAAAAGTATTAAACCTACATCTTGGGCAGGTTTTATTCCCAGCTAACCTGCTCCTGCAGTTCGTCCAGACAGCTGATGTGCCAGGAGCCTTCTCCAATTTGCAATGAGCCATCAGCATCCAGCAAACAGGAAAACAAAAAGAAATGACAACAAGGTATCAAATATTAGCTCATCTTGATGCCGCTGTTCAGGAGGGAAGCAGCAAACAAAATAATAGGCAGGGAGACTGGTGACAACTTCAGAGTCTTTTGGTTTTCAGAGGTGTGAGAGTAGAATTGGAAAAATTAATTGGGTTCCAATTTTATCCTTGCTCTGTGAAAATGCATGAGCAACTATGGGCAAAAATGCCAATAGTAGTAACAGTAAATGTAATAATAAATATGACAGGAACTGCCTGGAAAACCTTAATTTGCAAAGTTAGAGCTTTTCAAAACTCCTGCCTGAGGGACCTATGGAGGATCTTTCTCACAGAATGACAGAACATCCTTTTTAGTAGCATTTAGACACATCCTCCTGTGTGGTACCCCTGCTTGGCAGCAAAGCAAGGCTCCGTACTTCTGTGGGGCAGAGGGAAAGGATCAGATGTGTCTGAGGAAAACCACTGCCTGTGGCATAACGCCTTCCCCTCCATCTCTGTGTGTCAGAGGGTGCCAGTGCAAATGCAAGGGAAGGAGTGGCTCTCCATCACCAAAAGTGAGGCAACAGGGAGGCCCACCAGTGCCTCAGCCTGGCATAGCTTAGCCCTCACTACATCATCTCTAAATTTTAAAATACATTCTGCATTTTTTGCACAAAAGAGGTTTGGAAAGCTGTACTCTAATTCCAGCCCCATGGAAACCCGTAGCAAAGCTCTCATTTGTCTCCCATTTGTCTCCCAAGAGACAAATCTGTATCGGTGCTTTGCAAAATCCCAACCTGCTGTTGCAGTGCACTTAAACTGAAAATGTCCCTCTTCAGTAAGGTCTGACAGCATTGCCCTAGGAGAAAATTCTTTGACAGTCATCAGACGAACATCACTGTGGGCAGACTCACCCACCTTTTCATCTGGAGAACTATGTAGTCTGTGCATGAGCTATTGAGGGGTTTTATGCACTGCAGCCTCCTTGGTCTGGGAATGGGTGGCAAAATCTGGCCCCAGCAGAGATCTTTTTGTGTATTAGCTCCATAGAGATCAGTGATGCATGGGGGACTGCTGTAGTTAAGAAAAGAAATCTAATTCAAAGTCATTTGGCTCTAGGGATAATTTAACCATCCCAGTATTGCTGAGTGATTATGTATATTTGAAAGAGAGAAAAGCAAATACCCAAAGGCCTCTTGTGTACAACGTTGCAATTTCAAGTTGCTATATGGCAGAATGGGGTGCTGATAACACCGGAGATAACCCAGTGTGATAGTGCTTTCAGCACCTGAGGAGTAATAACTGATCTACTTCATATTTACCAAATGTACCGAGCACTCTGTATTATGTTTACCTAATGATTAAAAGGAGCAGTAAATGGAATGACTTTCTTTTAATCAGTATGTCAGTTTGAGCAGCATAATGAAATTAGTCAGGGGTGAGTGTAGATTTCTGGGCCAAAAGTGGCATTTCATAGCAACTAACTTATAAAATCCGTAACATCACTGTTTCCATGGCAAGCCATTGTGTGACGATGGGTTTCTTATTCAAGTACAGTATATCCAAAACTAAAACAAATGCTCTGTTTCTGTTTCTTACTGTATCTACTCTCCTAGGTTGGATTCTTCTTCTTTAAGAGACATTTATTAGTCATTTGATCATGTCTACCTACTTATACAGGGATGATACCTGACAGTTTATCCCAGTTATCATTAATAACTATTAGTGACCCTGTTGTTACAATCGAAATGCAACAGCTCATTGCCTCACTTGCATTCATTTAATTTTTCATTTAATTATGAAATTCAGAATGCTTCGTTTAAAGGCAAGCTTGCTTACTTAAAAGGGTAGGGATTTGTCCACTTGATTACTTTTAGAAATGTGGTAGATGATGCTATTTAGCATCTCTTATTGAAATGTGGAATATATAATGCATTTCCTTAATCCTCAAATATAAGTTGTTGCTACTCCCATGGAAACTACAGCATAAAAAAGTGTTAAATGCAAACAAATCCAAACTGAAAGAAGTTGGGTTTTCTCAATGTTGAGAAGGTTTAACAAATTCATGTAGACACTTACCAGTGTTACTCGGCTTATGTGGGGTCATGGAAAATTAGACTGGCTTTTTAAGCCATTATTACAGATTTTCTCATTGTTACATGCTAAACTCTCTGCTATTAATATAGCTTACTTTCGTTTCTGGCAATTGGACAATGTTTGAGGTTCAATGGCATGGCTCTCTTTTCACATTTTTTTTTGTTTCTTTGGTAACCATGTATTTTTTCCAACTTTCAGGGTTTGGCAGGATCTAATTTCTAACTTTAACTTACTGGCTTCTTCCAGAAATTTGCTTTGTATCTATTCTGTGAAGAAAACTGTCATGCAACACAGTGTTTATTTACCTCATTTTCCAATCAGTACTTGATGGAATGGTGCATGTCCCCACTGCTGTAAAAACAGCTGTATTAAGAAAAGTATCAGTTCCTTAAAGATACAACGCTGATTTCTGGCCTGATTATGTTCCACTGAAGTCAGCAGTTATCAGAGCATAAACAGGAGTACAATTTGTATGTGGAGTTAACATACATAGTACATCTTTCACTCATAAGGTGCACTATCCCGTGTTTCAACATAGTATAATGAATCTGCCAGAAACCACAACTTACTCAAAGGTGAGGTCCTGGGCTGTGGAGGAGACGTTTCACCCAGTGCAGCTTCTTGACATTAGAGGGCTCCATAATCCACGGAGTATGGCAAAAATGAGCCTCATTTTGAGGTCAATAGAGATGACAATTATAGACTCATGTTGGAGCTGTGGCTTGATTGTAGTTTAAATTCAGTTTTTGAAGCCTTGTAGTAAGTCACAAGTAACACTGCTGAAAAGGTAAAAAGCTGGTCTGATATAAAATCATTCTACCAGCTCAGATAGGTTGAGAAAGTTTGAGTGGGGTTTGATTTTACCAAGAGTAGATCACATATCATGGATCACTCTCACTTGTATTATTATTATGGATCTGATGACATACTGGTATCATCTGTCTTCCCAGAACTCAGAAAAAACTGTCAATGAGACACAAATGCAGGGAGTGTCCATGCCTGACAGAGATTGAATCTGCATCTGATCTTGGCTATAACAACAGCAGAGACACAACTGCATTCTACACTTGCCGTCCATCATTATCAGAGCTCTGGAAGGAGCTGTCAACACAGCAGTATGACACTAGGCAATGGAGCAGGGGCTTGTGGTCAGAAAGTATGTTCAGAAAGGAAATTCAGAAAAGCTTCTGAGACAATAAAGAAAAAAAATGAGGTCAGAGAAACGGACTTGCAACCACTACTTGATCACCCTCTGGATAAGGACAGAGTAGAGTGTGTTTTCCAGTATCCCACCTTACCCCTATGAAGATTCTCAAACTAATCCTAGAATCTGGATTAAATATTTGTGCGTTATCTTTTGGAATTACTGACAAACTAGCATGCCTTTTCTGTCTCCTATTGCTGTCAGCACAGGTTACATATGAGAAGTAATGTGGACCTGAAAGGTCCATGTTTGACTCTAGACTGAGGTTGCACAGATACACCTGGAATAGCAGGGTACTGTGCACATGAGGTACAGTAAGGAGGGGTACAATGGGTAACAGTTACTGCTCCTTATCTTGCAGAAATCATCATAGTTTCATTCTGTTATCTTGTCCTATCATGCTGAATAAGAAATTTATGTGACCGTCACAGGACGCCACAGAGCAGAGTTCAATGGGCCTTCAAGAAGCCTCTATATTTGCATAGAGTTGAATATAGTTATACAGAATCACTTGCATAAAATTTGCATCATGGATGTGAGAGCTTTTCCTTGACATAGATAATGTAATAAGGTAATCATTGTGGAACACGAACAAATATTTGAATGCCATTATCTCATCTTTATGGCTCACTCTATTAACAAAAAATACTTTAAAAATATTTTAAATGGCCAAACTTCAGAAGGAGCATTTACATGTAATGTTATAGCCTTTAGAAAGTGCAACTTGTCTTTGTTGTGCTTCAGAGAGCCTAATCTTAAAGATATCTTCCTAAGGAATAAATATGCTCATGAGTTGAAGTAGCCCCATGCTGTGGAAGATAAAGGAGCTTTTCCAGGTAGTGCTTGTACAATTCCAAGGCTGCAAAAGGGACCTAGCTCTATATTGGGGCAGCCATGTGCCCATACACACACTCTGCCCCTTCAGCCTGTCCTTCCTGCACCACCCATGTTCTAAGTGGTTACTGCAGGGCCAAGTGTGTTGATTGACTTCTCAGAAGCTACAGAAGAAATCAATATCTTGCACGGAATTAAAACTCTGCCTTTTTCCTGTGCTCAGACATGGTTTTCTATAACAAATGACTAATATATTGGTGTAGCTTTCCCAGCAAATATTGAAAGAGGGTTGTATTATTTTGGTAGGGAGAGACAGATTGCTACAAACACTGTGATTTCCTAAAAGAAAATCAAGCAAAACTGGCTAAAGAAAATCTAATGCTGTGAATTTTTGGCCTTGTCCTGATACTTGGACCATGTTTTTCCTAAACGCTTCAGGTGTATTTTGGTTACATATTTCTGGAAAATGTCTGTACAAATAATCATTTTACTACTCAACAACAAAGATAGAAAAAAGAAGGAGAAATATACTATTTGGTCACCAGTAAAGCATGGAAAATCTCTGTACCTTTTTCAAAGTTAGAGAGCTGGACACTCCAACTTCAGCACTTGCAAATTGTGTATACCCAAGATAGCAGGAAAATTCCCACCGTGAAAGGCAGCGTCTGCTTTTGAAGCAAACGTGTGAAATTTACACCAGCTGAAGATCCGGTACTTGTTGTTGAATTTATTGAGCTTGAACCAAATCCCACTGTAACCAATGGGGAAAAAAATGAAAAGAAAAATAAAGAAAACCTTTCACTTCAGTGCCTTACAGACCATACTTGCTGTGTGTGGAACCCCTCTGGGCCACAGGACATGGATATCAGCAGCTTTCAAACCATGACCATCTGATTAATACAAGGATACTGACTCATTCTTGCTTTGCTGAAAAATCCCATAAGTAACGTGGCATATATTTGGTCACAAAACTGCTATGAAAAGCTTGCAGATTTATACATCTGAAATGACAGATATCTCTGAAAAATTTCAGGGTGAAAGGGAGTAAATTGTCTCTTTCACATGTGTGACTACAGTGTATTGAGCCTGGTACCCAAATCACAGATCAATAATATTCTGGCAAGATGGTTTCTCATTGGGCTTCATTTTGAGATAAATTCATGTAACATGGAGAGGCAGCTGCAGGAGGAGAGCAAATAAAAAGTCAGTATTTCCTTATGGCAGTTGAAATTTTTGCTGAACTTCTAATTTTGTGCCTGCATTTGATGGGTCACCAATTTAAATAAATTAAAGACATAAATCACATGAAAACTGTAAGTGAGGGACTATTTTTTCACTTAATGTTTATAAAGTATTTTTATATCACAGTGTTTTATGGCCTCAGCTGTTGCTACACTAAGATAGTTTCTTCCTTGGGATTTCTTTCTGCCTGGTTCCCAGAATCATAAGCTACCCATTTCAATAGATCAGGGAATCCTTGCTAGCTAGGATCTAGCTGGCTTTCCTGCCCAAATTCCACTGTACAGCAATATGCCCTGAAACACCTCTGCCTGACCAAAAATACTTTTCTCCGGTGACCCAGACAGCCCAGAGGCTGCAAACTCCCACTGATCTGATTTTGGCAGCCAAAATCTTATCACAGGCTTTACCAGAGCACAACTGGGACTGAAACCAAAGCAGTGCAGCAGTTAGGGATGCTATGGTACTGTGTCAACCACTGGGCCAAACCTGTGGCAAACGCAATCATTGGTAAGGTTTTCAGGGACCATTTGTGGCTGGAAAAGTGAGTTTATCCAATGCACTCCAAGAAGCCAGTGCAGTACCTGAGTGTCTGTGCAGCTCCAAGCTTGCAGTAGCTTTCCAGATCTGTTGCACAGCTGTAGCCCGTTTGCACTGGTCCCAACAGCCAACTGAGGAGCGCCAGACTGGATGAAAAAGGCACAGAATTAAATATTCTAAAAATGCAGATGTGACTGACATCCTCTAGCTTGCCGTTCAGCCCAGTGAAGAAAGCAAACTGTCAATGACACATCTGCTCACACTTCTCCATTTATTAAATTTGAAACAAAATTTTGACAGCAATAAAACAGAAGCAGCAGTTGTGTGTTTGTATTAAAACTTCATTTGGATAAGCAATAACCAGTGACTGGTGTAAAGGAACATCTGTGATAGTATCCTGCTATTTTTGTCTGAGTCATGTCACACTGAGAAAGGCAAAGAAAGAAGAAAAAAAAAAGAAAGGAAGTTATCACATGTGATGGTTCAAA
Organism: Apaloderma vittatum; assembly: GCF_000703405.1. NCBI lineage: Eukaryota > Metazoa > Chordata > Aves > Trogoniformes > Trogonidae > Apaloderma > Apaloderma vittatum. Next base: position 85,129 of record NW_009714150.1, on the reverse strand, counting down.
TTTAGCTTTGTTAAAGACACACTTATTTTCATTTTCCAGTGCAATTCCCATAGGGTTAAGATAAAGACATCTGTCTTTTCCATGGAATCAAATAAACATTCTGGTATTTTGGTTTGACTATGAATCATGCTCCTAAAACATTTTTGTTGATTAATTTTCAATCCCAAATTGATAAATTCCTGCTCACACAATCATGTTAACATTAAGATCCAAGGCTCTTTGAGCCCTTAATCTGAATCTCCCTTGTTAGTACTAATGGGGTTTATTTTGTCTATGAGAAAAATAATTAACTATAGCAGAAAACAAGGCTGAGACAAAAAGGACAATAGGAAAGATACGGTTTTTTAAAGCTAAAACATGTTAGCCTTTTGTTAGGTAATAACAAAGCCACTTTGGTTATTAGTATCTACTGTAGAAAGACTGAGGAAATTTATTCTAGCCACAGAAAAAGCACTTCCACTGTCATATAAAAGCAAATATTTTCCTTGTGTGTACCAGGGGGCTGGGGAAGGGGGGAGCACTTAAAAGCATTTGTAGGACTTTCAGCTCATCATAGTTTATGTCAGGCAAGAAAGTGATAAAAGATGTTGATTTTATTAATAATTTATGTTGAAGCAGTATTTATAGCCTGCTCAGCACGTGGTAAATTGAAGGTCCACAGTAACAAACAACTCATTAGAAACATTAAGCATTAGAACTGTTTAAATATATAGAAAACTGTTCACAACTATATGCAAATCATTAAGCCCCTTTGAAGGAATATATTACATTTATACATGTATCTCTTCCTTCCAGAAAGAACATCCATTTAATCCATTTCTCTCACATCTCTTAGGGATCACTGCCTGCTCCTTCATTCCTCTTATTGAAGGGTACTCGCAACAGGCAGTGAAGCTCCCCAAGGACCAGTGGGAAGCTGACCCACGTGTAAACAAATGTGCTCATGCTTGACCCTCACAGCTCACTGTCTAGATGTTATTTCAGGTGTTTGTGTTTTTTTTAAAAAAACCCAATTCTTTATGATTAATCTGAGAAAGTATCTATTTACCACCTCTAACTAAGGTTAATAAGGAAGGGAGTATTTGGTCTACACTTCTGATCTTAGTCCAGTGGTTAAAAAAAACCTCACCTTTTTTTTAATCAAAAATTAACTGATAGCAGTATTCTTCATTTGTATGGTGAATTAAAGAAAAATGTTCTTAGATATAGACTCAGTCTGCCAATTAGGCATAACTAATCTCTGCATCCCAATGGCAGTTTATGAGTGACACTTCAGAAATACATTATGAACATTTTGTCAAATGATTTGAGCTGAGCTTTTTCACTGGTCTCCCTTGGTATTTTTGAGATATTAAATCATTATCATGGAGGCTGAAAACGAGCCAGTATCCAGTTCAGTCCTAAACTTCCACCAGAAGATTGTTCAGATCTCTTACTTTATTTTACGTCTCCAGCAAAATCTCTTAGCTGACAGTGATTTATGAAGATAACATTTCCTACATGATAAAATTCTGAAAAGACCAGATATTGAAGTGATGTCAAAGTTACCGAAATTGTAAGCTGAAACAATTAATTTAAGGCCTAAACGCTGTAATGCTTGCATTGATCAAATTTCTACCACTGCTTACATTAAAGAGCTCCTTGATTTTGTGCATAGGTGATTACTATTAAAAGATTGCCTTTAAAAAAGCCTTCTCTGTACACATTAGATCAATAACCTGTCCAAGAAGCAAGGAGCTGTGGAAATGAGTTATAGAAGGAACTGTGAAGATAAATGATATGGAATAATTAAATAAAAAAGCACTGTGTATGATTGACAGGAAGAAGACATTTTTGTGAATATCTAGTCAATATCTTAATGCACTTCCTTCATTCTTAGAAGATACTGAAAAATTCAAATTAGGCCTTTCCATTACTGTGGTTTTGGTCCCTTTCTTAATTAAATCTGGTCTCAAGGGAAGGACTTGTTTATGATTCTATACTATATGCAGAACTGCTTAGAGAAGACCAGAGCAAACATCAGCAAAGATATGAGAAAGACACAGGTACATGACATGCTCCTGGTACAAAAGAACCGGGAAAGAAGTGCCAAGAACTTATAAAGAAATTATAGCAGAGGGCACAGGCAAGAGAAAGAGAAGAGTGGGTCAAGAGACGGAGAGAGAAGGCCAGAACCAAATTCTCCAAACAGCCACAGGTCTGAGACCACCACCCAGCAGCTCCCAGTATGGGAAGGCAGACCTGGCCCTGATGTCCAGTTCTGGCCACCTTAATAATCAACTCTTCAAGTTATTGATTTGATGGAAAATGGAACAAATACACATTTTCAAATGTCAAATTATCCTGTCAATTAGAAATGCCACACTTCTACAATACATGCCTTTTAGAAGCCACTTCAGAATGTCAAAGAAATGCTTCTAGGAGTATAGGTTGGTATGGCTGTAATTGTATTATTTTGCTACTTAATGGCGTAGAACTCGGGACACATTGCATATCTCAGTTTACTTTCCTGAGACAGCAACTGATAATATAAGTTAGCATGGTATATGCTTTTTATTCATTTATGGGAAGCCAAAAGTGATGAAATTACACAATCTGAGTTTCATAGGCACAACAGTCATATTTATTTAGCGTGCCCTATTTACAATGAATTTTTAAAAGCTGTAATCCACATGAGTGCCATCATATCAGGATACATAAAAATGTTCAGATTGCTTCCTGTTTCCAACTTCCATACTGTGGAACAAAATGCTGTGTTAAAGATGTGTAGTGTGAATAATGTGTGTGGTCATTCATATTTCCAATTATTTTTGTTGTACAAACAAATTTATTACAGAGTAATGGAAAATGCAATAATGTGACATATTCTGTATTTAAATATGCATGGTTTGCATCTAGTATATATTTATAGACAACATGTTTGTACAAGTGTATCTAGTAAGTTAGAGGGGTTTATTAATCTTGGAATTACTGTGATAATAAAAGCATTATTTCTTTAGCCTTTCCATTGTTTAATAGAAATGACAAGTAGATCAGACATTCGGAGATGAATGAAGCAGCACCAAGAACAGTTCCCTTGGAAAAAACTCAATAAACATCTACAGTTGTAAATCTTACCACTTTTCTTGGCAAAACAACATCGAAAAACTGTTACAGAATTATAAAATGTTATAAAGTGGTCTTCTTAGGGCTGAACAAGAATTTTGAGCTGTTCTGCTAAAGAATGATGGCTGATCACAAATCAGTTTCTCCTTTGCACTTTCCAACTTAATTCACAGAAATGACATACTTGTAACACTGGCTACTTCTACCACTAAACATTAATTTTCTCACAAATCACATGACATTTTAGCCAGAGCTTGATAAACCCAGCGTAGTGGGTTGACTCTGGTTGGATGCCTACTCCCCACCAGCCACATGGAGCCACATGCTGCTCCTTCCTCCTCAGGGGGAGGACTCCTCACATTATTCCCCTGCTCCAGCACGGGGTCCTTTCCATGGGAGACAGTCCTTCATGAACTTCTCCAAAAAGAGTCCTTGCCACGGGCTACATTTCTCCACAAACTGCGCCAGTGTGTGTCTCCTGCAGGGTCACAAGTCCTGCCAGGAAATCAGTTCCACCACGGTCTTTTCTCTCCACAGATCCACAGGTCCTGCCAGGAGCCTGCTCCAGTGCGGGCTTCCCACGCGGTCACAGCCTCCTTCAGGCATCCGCCCGCTCTGGTGTGGGGACCTCCACAGGCTGCAGGACATCTGCTCCACCATGGATCTCCATGGCTGCAGGGGGACAGCCTGCCTCACCATGGTCCTCACCATGGGCTGCAGGAGAATGTCTGCTCCCGTGCACAGAACACCTCCTTCTCCTCCTTTTTCACTGACCTTGGTGTCTGCAGAGTTGTTGCTCTCACATATTCGCACTTCTCTCTCTCTCTACTGCTTTGCTATTGTGCAGGATTTTTTTACCTTCTCAGGTATGTTTTCCTGGAGATGCCACCACTGTCGCTGATGAGCTTGGCCTTGGCCAATGGTGGGTTCATCATGGAGCCACCTGGCATTGGCTCTATTGGATGTGGGGGAAGATTCTAGCAGTTTCTCACAGAAGCCTTCCCTGTAGCTCCCCCACTACCAAAACCTTGTCATACAAACACCCAGTAAGGACAGGATGCAGTAGTGCAAAGTTTCATTGGGATTGCTCACAGGAAATAAAACTGAGTAGAAAGTTATTGTAGACTTGTATTACGAGGTGTATTATTTCCAGAAGATAAGGTGCACTCTGCGTGTTCTTAATACAGTCTTTCATCAATGCCCAGTCTGCTAAAAGAGTGAATGGAAGTGACTGATCTACAATTTGCATTCTCTTTTCAGTCCATCAACAGAACATTATTAAAACCATTGAGCCAAAACCCATTAGAACAGCACTCACGTATGAAACAATGCACAGGTCCACTTGTTCCCATTTTTATGCACTGCTACAGGACTATAAATATTCATCGTAATGTAACTGAAAATTATTGAAGTGAGAAAAAAGAGAAACAGGGAAGCCATTTGCTTCAATTCATAAACAGCATCTGTTGGGAAGTTATTCATAGATTGCTTCAGGGCCTGCTGAGCAGCAAGCCCATGGAAAGGGATGCCATTGCAAGCAAATTGGCCAAAGCTGCAATGGAGATGCTATTAAACATGATTCAGTGACAGCCAGGGAGAATGATCAGGCACTGGGCTGTTTTATGTCTTCTTTTATCACTGGGACACAGAAGTAGCCTCCGGCCAAAGTCTTGCACAGTTCAAATTAGAAGAGCAACCTTCTAAGTATATTAAGGCCTAACTAGTAGCAAGAGAAAGTTGCATGAAGTGATATTATAGTGAATACAGTTGTTTATTCATTCTCACCTGAGGCACATGTAAAATCTCCTTGTGGGGGTGGCTATAACATTTCCTACTGTATATTTTTGGCCAAAAGGCATTTAAATGTCTTCTTGTAAAAAGGTGAAAGTACAGCCTAATGGGCAAGTGAAAAGTAATTAATAGCTTAACACGCATCCTTTACCTTCTCATTAAATTTCAAAATACATTTTACCTGAAAAGTCACATGATGCTAAAGAAAAGTATATCTGTGCAAATCCACAGAAAAGAGTGCGGACAAACACTTTCAAGTACAGTTTTTATGGAGAATAAAACTCTCCAGCTGCCAAATTTTGTTTGCTGATTTACAGAGCAGGGCTACAGTAAGGCAAAATTGTTCCGCGTTTCTGAATTCAATAGAAATGGGGCTGAGTTTTCAGCTAATGATTTTGCCAAAATTTTTGTACCACCTTTAGGATTTATCATATCATGAGGAACTTGAAAAATGCACTTGTAACCAATATGTGGATGAATAATTTTCCCAATCCCTTTTGTCCTCTTATTGAAATTATTTATACTTTTAACTAACTTCAGCAATTCATTGACTCTAAGTAACTGATCCTTCAGTCCCTTTTCTAACCAGGATGCTACATAGGCCCACAGCCCATAAGATGAGCTGATTTCTTATGTATTTTCTCTACTTATCTGTATTGCAACTGAGACAAATGCAAGAGGCGTGGAGCTATTTGAATGATCTTTGTTTTGCCTGTCTGTATCTATTACTTTTAACTACTTTTAAATATCACATAAGCTGTCTTTTCACAAAAATCTGGGGAAAGCCATGCTCTTCAGCTGCTTGACCTGCACAAGGTGGCCGACTTTCAGGTTACTGTAGGCTTTAATTCAAGTCTGCAAAAATGCCTGAATTTGCAAGCAAACAATGACATTTTCTCCTAAGCAAACATTAACCATTTGTCATTTGGTATTTACTTTTTGTTGTTAAAGTGCAAACTTGCCTGTGACTCAAGTGAGTGAAGGCCTTTTGCACATGACAACTATTGTTTTGTTCGCAAGCATTTTGTGAGGGATATTTGTGACTAGCAAATGCAGTTCCACGAATTAGGACTGTTTCATGCTAGGGAAAAAAAAAGATAATTTATTCACCATGTACCCCAGAACATGATAACTAGTGAGCATCAGTTACCTCTATTCATTAGACTGCTTCTCAGGAAAGTTAAGTTTGCTTTAAATTTTTCATTTAAAGGTTGACACACTTTCCAGGAACAGGAGATGTGGTGGGTGTGATACATTTAAGGGGTAACAAATGCTCAGGCACAGAGAAACCTCCACTCAACCTTTAAATGGAAGAAAAAACATTTTCAGAAGTTTCATCCAAATTTTCTTTATATTGCTTTTTGTCATAACATGCCCCATTGATATTTATTTGCATAGCAAATATTTATAGCAAACTGCTGTAAGAAATGTTACTGAGAAAATACTTGTCAACAAATTATATATCTGAATACCTGCAAGATGGAATGCGCAGCTTCAGTACTGTCCTATTCAAAACGACAAACTATACCTCATGACAGATGATGCATAATTAAACAACACACCCTGAAGGTTGCAGAACTATTCAAATGTGTGTGACATCAAATACTAGTACGGCCAAATGACAAAATCAATCTTTGACAAGCAAAAACAAATCTTAATTTATAGATTGATTATTCACTGCATAAAACTTGCCCTTTCATCTCTCTGCATGCAAATTGCGTAATCCTGTTAATTCCTCAGACTCCCTGATTTTAAATATGTGAGGATGTGGTCTGGCATCTCCATCTTGAATCTAAGTGAAGGTTTTCTTGCTCAGGGGCGTCCTGGCCTGGGAGACAGTTTGGGATTCACAGGTAGGCTGCTGTTGCCTTCAGCCCGATTCTGCCACACTGAGTAAATCCTCTATTGTCCCTTGTCTGTTGAGTAATAAAATTAAGGACTCAAGTTCTTGCAGATTTAGGTTCCATAAGCTCCATGGAACTGCTCCATGGAACTGCATTTTGGGGTGTATTTATGCCTGTCCTCTTACACACCTAGCACAAACACTTCTACAGATTTCTCTATTCGTAACTTCCCTACTCCCCAAATGAAGCTTCAGGAACAGTTCTACTGGAATTGGCACAAATTCAGACAAATTAAAGCCACTTTAAGAATGGTAAAAAAACCCCACCAACATTCTTGTTTATGGAGAAAGATAATTAATTTTTCAAAAATGCTAATGCATGTATTAGAGATGTTAGGAACAGCTCTAATTTGTGCTGAGACCATTTATGAAGATTTCTATTCCTTTATTTACTCCCCTATTAAATAAGGGAGATGCCATAGCAACCTCTGTCACAGACTTCTGTTCATGTATTGATTCTGCATTATCAAATCTATGTAGGTTTTATTGTGGCTATTGTCTCACATCATGCTGTAGACTCTCCAAATCAAAACCTTTCATTGTAATCCTCATGCACTTTAGGGCTCCAAATAATTTGGGACAGAAAAACAACCACCTTCAGGTTGGTTGCCTGAATCTAAGAAGGCTTTACATATGAAGACCTTCCATAAATCTTTTCCTCTCAATTCTCAATCACCAAAATTAGTTTAGTCCCTCATATGATACAGCTCATATCCTAAAATTATAAAACCCCTGCCACCTCAGTTTTCTTGTTAAGGCCACAAGTGGAAATAATTTTTCCTCCTGAATAGCAAAAAGAACGTATGCAATAGTCTACCAAACCACTTAACCACACAATGCCATAACATCACTCATGGGTCCATAATCAAGCGTGAGCCCAAAACTCTGGAGCGGTTCCGTACCTGCAAACTATTTCTTTAAGCCCTGCCTTTGTTCTGTGGAGATAGGAGCTTGCTCTTTGTGTATGCCAAGTCATTCCAGATGCCTCATGACCCGGCTCCAAGCCTGCCTTAGGAAAAACAAAGTAAATTAGTTCAGACTTGGACATCCATTAGTGTAATCCCAGGTTTGTGAGACAGAGAATTTGCCTCCTACAGCCAAGAATAAGGGCACAGCAAACTCTCAGGTAGACAGTCATTGAGAAGCACACAACTGTTCAGCACTGAGAAACTCCAGAAGACACCTCGGAAATCCTCTGCGCTATTTACCTCCCTTAGGAACTAACACTTTTTTCCCTGTTAAGGCTTTGATGCAAAAGAGAAGAGCTGCTCACCCACAATGTGAGAGAAAGTTGGATAACCACTTTTAAAGGCATATGGCACGTCCATCTGTTAAGGATATGGCACATCACACATCTGTTTTCTGGCACTGGCCTGGGAGCAAAGCTGCTCCGAGCTGCTATCAACGCTATCAATTCCCCTCCTAAATAACAAGCGATGGCTTTCCCAGGAAGGGAGCATTGAGCAGTAAGCTCAGATCAGCATCCTGAGCCACACCAGTATGAATTATGCAAGTGCTTGTGCCTTATGCACACAAATTTGATGGGTGTCAGCAAACCACAAGGAAAGCAGATTTTGCCCACACAGACATGCACTCCCTATGCATACAGGAAAAAGAATAAAAGAGAAAAAAAAGAAAAAAAAGAAAAAAAAAAGAAAAAAAAGAACGATTCTGTTGTAAAAGTTTTGTTCACATCAAACTTTCTTGACAAGCCTGACCAAAACTCTTCTCACCAGACAAGCTGTAAGTAAAAGCAGTGGTGACATTGTCCATACAGTTTTGGTTTTCTGGTCATGCTCTGGACCTTAACAGATCTGAATCTTAAAATCCCAGACCTGGGTCTGCATCATGAGGTGCCTCAGCAGGTGGCTATAGCCATAGTTCTGCTGAAGACTCAAAAAACCTAAAGGTTCCTTTCCTTAATATTCATTATCCTTCCAGGAGGGAGATTCGAAAGGCGCAGGACCAGGCACTGATTAATTCTTAGGAAAAACCCACTGAGACAAACCCAAATTTAACTAATCTCATTAGTTTTCTCCTTTGGGGGCAACTCTTTCTTATGTGTGATGTCAGCTGAGGAAAAGTGTGGAACCAGAAGTCTTCCCAATAAAAATTATTTACCAAGTTTAGAGGCTCTTTAGGATAACAAATTTACTCATCTAATTATATTTCTAATCCAAACAATTATGTAAATAGGAACAAAAGTGAGAGTTTCATGTAGGTTGCTTGAAACAGTGTTCACTCACCCAAAAATGTAATCAATATCTCTGGGGTAGTTCAGATAGTGAACATATAAAATACAGCAACAGAGTGTGTTAGCAGGGACAGAAGAAAATCAGGACAAATGACATGGCTTTGGCATGTAACCCAGGAAACAAAAATATCTCATTCAGTTGGCATCTTTCAAAGTGATATACGTCAATACTGTTGTTCCTGTCTAGGTTAACTAAATCTATCAAAAATGGATACAGACTCAGACTTGGTAAGACAGTCTCTTTTTTTACAGCTTGCTTTCTTGAGGAAGTTCAATTTCTATTATAGAAGGCCAGCAGTTAAGAAGTCACATATCTCTAGCCTGCTATTCTCTGCCTGTGTTTGATTTTTATAAATTTGTGCCATAGTATAATCAGAGCTTTCAGCATTGAAAACATGTACTCCCTTTTGTTAACACTTTAAAATTTGAAAACTCAGCAGCAGGAGGTTAAATCAAAAATTGCTTGCTCTTATTCTCTCATTCAGTGGAAGAAAAAATAATAATAAAAAGAAGCTTTTGGTTAGTCAGAGAAAGCAAGCTCTTTAGGCACTGCCAACAGAACCAGTACAAGGGATTTTTAAACAATGAACTGACAATTGCTGATGCTGAAAGGCGAAAAATGTCCTAAGTCTGAACAAAAAGTCTAAACAATTGCTTTCTCGTTTCTGCTTGCAAAGAGAATATGAAGCATCATACAGCTTTCCAGCACTGTTGTTACACATAAACATGAAACAGAACATCGTATGCCCTTCTATTGTTTTTATTATGCATAGTTCAAGTTGGACATACAGCACAAGGTAGTGACTGTACCCAAGATACAAGTGGAAGTTTTCCCAAGGCATATGGATGACAGCGCTTCCACTCTTGCACGCGGAAGTCTCTGTGTTTGCAGAGAGATTATTCATGCAGTCTAAAAGAGCGTATGAAAGACTCCATACAGCCCAACCATGGGAGAGGTGAGAATGAGTACTTTGTACATAAATAGTGCTCATACTCAGCAACTCTATGAGTCCTGATGATCTAAGTGAGAAAAGGGTATTTTGAATATTAAATAATAGTCTCAATACAAGGTACTCAAGAAAACACTGTACTTGTCTCAACAAATTTACTCTTTCACTTGGCTACGACTCAGCTTCATGGAGGGATAACCTATTTCATAGACTGCTTGAACTCTTTCTATATCCCTCTTTTTCTACCAATTCACTATCATCCCTTTGTCCTCTAAGAAAATTAAGTGAAATCTGTAGATCCAGTGAACTTTCTGTACAACTAATAAAACCTTACAATAAATAAATAAATAAATAGGTAGATATAAATAGATAAATAAATAAATGCATTGAAAAGTAAGTAAGTAAATAAATAGATAAGTGAATTAGAGGAAAGAGATTGTGGAGGAGAGAGCATTACTAGCTTTTGCAGCTGAGAGCAGTTGCAGCTGTGCAGCTCTGCAGCACCCCTGAAATCTTCGTTGGCTTCAACATCCAGCAAGTGACCGGGTAAGACTCCAGGCAAAAAGCCACCACTAAGCTTTCTGCTGTCATGCTAACAAATCCAAGGCTTGTTAGTTTAATGCTGCCTTTAGTGTGTCTCCACTCCATAACATTCACAGCAGCAACTGCAGTGTAGATTTACCCAGGGAGAGGCCAACAGATGTGGCGAGTTGTGCTCACAGCTAGAAGCACAAAGTGTTTGATCAGCTGCATGTAGATAATTAGTTCTATAATTTAAAAAGTTTCTGTTATTCTTTAGCATCCATGCTAAGCTGCAACTAGAGAAATGGTTTTCTAAAGCCCATCAGAGGAAATGTCCATTTACAGGAACTTCATGTATAATTTAAGGAAGATTTGAAAACAAAAGAAATTTGTAAGAATGCCCAGAAGACTCATAGACAACTTGACAGTATTTCTGTAAACTTCAATTTAAAAAAACAACTATAGATTGATTCTCAAATGTTTTTCAAATGATCTGATAAGAAGTGACAAACATTAAACTGGGTGATCTTCCAAAACAAGTATCAGCATCTTTTTGTTGGAGAATTATTTAGAGTGAGCACATGTATGTAATACTGTTTAATCAAAGCAATGGAAATTGCACTTGCCTAATTTTTTGCATATCACAGTGTATTTTAAAGATTAATACTAGCTAGCTCTGTTCATTGGTCAGCTGCTAGTGGTCTACAGCTACTTTTTAGTTTTCTAGGTGCAACCAGACATTAATACCTGGAGGATAACTTGCTCACAGCTCCCTTAGACCAGCTTAGTGAAAATTTTCTGTATGGAAAATAAAGGGTACCCACAAGTCAAATTGTGGTTCCAGCTGCAAAAGAATGTAAGACACCACCACCTTTTCCTACACCCTATATCCTTTTCCTACACCCATCGGCTCATCCTGCTGACTATTAGAACAGAAATTATTTTGATTATTCTCAGCTCCTGAGAACCAGGTGAGAGGTAAGAGCGGAAGGGAAGTTGCTTCCTTTGCACCACCATCATATACACTGTTTAACAAGTTCAAGTCTTGTGCAGAGGCATTAAAAAATCAGAAGTTACTGAGGTGTTGATTCAGCCCTAATTTGGTATGGAGCCTTCATCTTTACCGTCAATGCCCATGATAGAAAATTTGCATCTTGACTTCCAGAGTACAGACTGGAATTTGGAAAACGGAACACAATATATTTCTAATTATAAACTTATTAGGTTTTATACTGGATGCTGAGTGACAAACACAAAACTTTATAAATATCATTTATAGCCATTCACTGGAGCAGAACAGCAATGTTAAAAGCTTACATTTCTGATATCATATTTTCCTAAGCCCTGTATAGCTTTGCCATATAAAAGCTTGAAAATGTTTAAATGAGACCTCTGGTATTTCTCTACATCCTATTGATGAGAGCACTACTGTCTTTTTCTTTTCCAAGCTTTTACTTCAAAGTATGCATCCCTTTTTGCAATATATAGAAACAACTGATTAAAGCACTGCCCAGTGTAGTGTATCTGACATTTAATCAACATTTACCCATTGTACTGGATCACAATACCAACAGGAAGATAAGGACTTTTGCTTTTTTCAATTCATGCATATCTATGTGCGGCTTTAAAGAAGAGGCACTACCGAATTTCTTCTGAATTGCACCGGTTTGTGTCCAGCATAAAGCATGGTGGTATGAATCTGCTACTTCTGTGCATTTGCGTGGAAGAGAACTTTAAAAAAACATCAGATTATGGGCTCGTTTATGCAAATCAGGATGTTGTTATTCAAGACAGCAGCAACCAAGTGTTATATAGCGGAGTCCAGACTGCAGATGAAAAATGGCAAGGAAGGACTCCTGGGTTATATGCTTACACTCCCTCCCTCTCTCTAGTTTTATGAATGTACCTGGTCATTGCCAAAGGCATGACGAATCTCAGTCATGTAAAATGATGTGCAGGAAGGTGTGTTCAAATCTCAAGGGGCCAGATTTGATCAATCATCATTGCTGCTGTCCTTTCTTTCATTATTCTTACTTCAGATAAAAAGATCCTAAGGCCAGAGGAACTATAACACCTCTCTGATGTCAATGAAACTCCTTACTACAGGCAAGTCAGTAGGTTTGGGGCCAGTTTAAGGTACGAACTGGACTATGGACACCAATGGGACGCTAGCATTATTCTTCAGTTTTGGAGAGAGTGTTTGTTGCAGATGTATAAAGACTTTCAGCTTCTTGTAAAAATTATTTTGGAAAACAAGGGGAGAAAAAAAATATTATAGGATGATTTCTTCTCAGTCAGGGAAATGATGCTCTGTGGATCATGTGATTGCTTCATCCTGACAAGGAGCCTGTAGATACACTTAAGAAGCACGGAGATTAGATGAAGCGTACTGTTTGCTTTGCATTTCTTGATAGATTAACTATGATCAGGACATTGAGATTTAGATTTGGAATGCACACTTTAAAATTTTCCTTCGTATATAATGTCCTACGTGTATAGAGCAAAAAATACGTTTAACCTCTACACTTTTGTTTAATAATGTAGAAAGTTCCTGCTAGATCTGTATCAGTTTCTTGTAATTGAAACATTAGGTGTCTTTGTTACAGAAATATAATAAATAAACTTCTGCCTTCAAACTACCCTTATGCAGTGCAGCTTTTTGTTGTAAGGGAGATGCACTGAAGCAGCTGCTGTGTCAGTGAGGTTCCTTCATCATCCTGTGCTGTGCCACTACAGAGAAGAATGACCACAGAGTTTTCTTTCCCCTTCTTCCATAAGGTACTATTACAGTCTGTCATGGGAAGGAGAGTCAGAAATAACCCCAAGAAAATTATTCCAGAGCAAATCCACATATATCTTCCTCAGTATTTAGGCAGAAAAATTAGAAATAGCAAAACCTTTTCTTTCCATAATTCTTGAACTGCAGTCTGACAACTTTTTGTCTACAACAGTTGGCAGCAGGGACTAGTTTTCAGCAACCAGCATGCAGTTAAATTCTATTCTTTGCATCTGTACAATACATATGAAAGTTTAATAAACATATTAGATGACAGAGTATTTAAGACCTTAATCTGACTGCCATCTAATAGTAGTCCTCTTACCTAATGGTCATCGGTGCTTACAAAGAATATTGTTTTTAAAACATTAATGACATCCCAAGGCTACTGCAGTAGCCACCCTATATATTAATATAAATGTTTCAAGGAACATAAGTACAGTCAAACACTCTTAAACCAAATAGATTGACTTCATTTGAACTTAAACATACGCTTAGAGCTATGCATACATTTAAGTGTTCTGCTGAATGGCATTTTCTTCAAAGAACAGCCCTGTTAACTTCAATAAGACTATTTATATGATCATGTTCTTCTAGTCTTAAGGTATAAATTTACAATCCATTAATCGCTAGCCCAAACCTACGAAATACCATTGTAATGAACTTATTTAATAAAGTTCACCTTTACTCAGTTCTAAGCCCGGTAATATATCCGTAAGGAATATTAAGAACAGAGGACTGCAATATGTAAAGGACACCAAATATAGAATTTTAGAATCCGCACCCATAAATTGGATTTTATCTCCTTTAATCCACTGGGGTATTTAAAGGAGGTCTTGAGGCTATTTTAAACATGCGTGTTTAAAATGTTGCATGTTGGAAGCAACACATCACTATTTGCTGCTACTAAAACAACGGAAGGAAATGGTCTAGAATCACAGAGGCACTCTTTAGTCTTTTTGTAAAACATGAGGCAAGCTGTGCGTCAAGCTCTCTGTGAATTATGCTTAAAAATCAATCAATTAATATTAAATAGGCTGTAGAACACCTTTTGATTAAGCAAAGGCTTTAATTTTTCTTCTGAGTGATAGCATCTCTTTATTCTCAGTCTGTGCAGTAAGATCCTTTGAAAGGGCATTGCCATTGTCAGGTGGCCCTTTTGTGAAGGGAGCCACTAAACCTGACCAGAAAGAGGTTTCTGGTAACAGAGCATGCGGTGAGGTACTGGCACTCTGAAAAGTCCTGCCATTGATCCCCAGGGTGCGAAGATTCCACCTATGGTTCCATGACTATGTAACACAGAATCGCTTTGATGTGTCTGGGAAAAACAAACTGTTTTCTTGATCTATATCTAAATAATAGCGACACTTGTTAAATTGTTAGGAATTTTAACTGTTAAGGTGTCAGTCCTTTTAGACAAATATATGATTTACTCTCGAATTGAACCTCTAGTGAGATTAAAAGAAATAAAGATAGGATGACTAAATAGGAAGCACATTGGCAGATTTTCATATACTTTTCTCCTACTAAAAGCAATATAGCTACTTATCTTCAAAAGTTTTAGTAAGTTAAAAGGTAGAATGGAGCAAAGAGAGGAAGTTGCTAGTTCAAAATACTGCATGAAACAGTTAAGCATAGAAAAGAAGACAAAAAGCATTCTCTTTAAAGTCAGAACAAGGAACAAAAGCCTAATAATTTACAAGCCTTCTTCTAAAAACAGACACTGCAAAGTGTTTTCATTTCACTTCAGGCAGCATTCCCTACTTTTCACTGAAAAACGACAAAAGGGAAAGAATGCTTTGCTATTGTGTCTATCAGCAGTGCTTGCGATATTCATCTGTGTGACCTGACACTGGGAGAGAGAAATGAATTAAAGTACTGGTGAAAAAGGAGAGGTAGGAATATCTGAGTGGGTATTGCACTTTGCTAGAAGTGGTGAGCTGTTCATATTGCATTTTAGTTTTGTAGATTGAAATAATTGGCAGGGTGCTCAGAGCAGGTGGATGGTTATTTCTAGTCAAGTCTATTCTAGTCTAGATCAAAACTAATAAATAAAGCAGAAAATGCACTCAGCCTCTGGGTCCTTAGATTGGCTTTGATTTTATTACTTATGTACAACCTGCAGCCTCAACTGTTTGCTTAGTTTTGGCATGTAATGAATTGCTATTTTCATTTATGGCTGTAAGCATGACAGAAATCATTACATCATACCTTTTATGAAGAAACCTTTTTTAATTTCACTCTGCTTCAGTGAGTATATGTGGGCTATTGTGCGTCATAACCACCTCTTATTACCACACATTGCACTTCAGAACTGGCAGAGCAGAAGTGCCCTTTAAACTGAAATCAAGTTCTTCCCCAACTGTTCTCAACATCTGAGACAAGTCTGATTTTGTCTGATTTTCTTTCTCAAGACCTGCCCCTCTTGCTATGAGTATCATTCAGTTGAACAGCTCTATCATTAGACTTTACAGAAAGGCGTGCAAGAGCATCTGGGCAGGACTTAGCACCATGTGCCTCTGAGACAAGGAGTGAAAAATGTCACCGGCTGGATCCCAGGCTGCTGATAGAGCAGGCAGTGGCTGGGGGAGGCAAACAGAAGCAATTCAGTAAATGATACGCAGTCCCTGAAGAGATGTATCCTGAGCTTAGAAAGAAAGGAAAAAGCAATCAGGAAATGTATGCGTAATGGTTGCTAACACTATTCCAACTCACTGTGAAAAAGAGAAAAAACATTATTTAATATATAGCAGTGAGAAGTGTTATCTTCATTTGGCTGCCAGAAAAGGCCTATTAATAATACTTCCTACTAAATAACTTATCTAAATTGCTGTAGCTGTTTTCTAAAGCTGGTACCATTGCCCCCACTAAAAGGACTGCTAAACTGAGGTCCAGAAATGAAGCCTTTCTAAGACTACAGTCCCTGGGTCCTGAACAATCAACTTCAGGTGACTCTCTTGTGTCTATGCCACAAGATGAATTCTGGGTTTGGGGCGGATTTTGGCACAGATAAATTGAAGATGTCTGTATTCATCTCAGGAAGATAGAAATTTGAAACCTGAAAGGGACTGAAGTTGAGTTCATCAGTGCTCCTTATAGCCAGACCACAGGAATGACCAAATGCTTGGAACCCTTCCAGGTCGGTCCCTCTCTAGAGAGCACCACATGTGGACACTTAGTGTGGCCATCAATGGTGATGGACAAGCCTCATCTTGAGAGTCTGATTGAATCAAGTGTGGACAGATAATATGAGACTGCAAAAATATTTCATTAGCAGGGAAGAAAAAAAAAATAAAGTAGCCCTTTTCATTACATTTATCCTATTAAAAACGCACGTGTCCTTCAAAGGCACAGAATTTCTTGGTCAGAATGGAGAGTGATCAAGGAAGCTAACAATTTCATTATATGGAGAAACAGCACATTATAATAACAGGTCCTGAGTTTTCTCTCTTGAAATGACCACATAAATCTAATGGCAAAAGCAAGCCGTTTGTCAATGAATGAATAACGACCAGTGCAATGCACCATCTCAGAAATGACCACATAAATCTAATGGCAAAAGCAGGCCGTTTGTCAATGAATGAAAAACGACCAGTGCAATGCACCATCTCGCCATCCGTTGGCAGCTATTACATGTCAAAAGTTTTTTTCAGAAGAGACTGGCAAATATATGTAGGCTGAAGCTTTCAAAATAAACTATGAGAAGCTTTACCCCTTCAATTCTAAATTAACAACTAATACAGCTTTTTCAAAGGTTGAAAATGTCAAGATTTCCCATTAAAATGTCTTTATATTGTAACTCTACATTAAACCATGCATGGTTAAAAAGTCACTCTGAATTCCTAGCACACATTGTTGCTTCTGGCTCACTGAGAACTTCTGAAAGTATCATATACACCAGCCCAGACACAACAGCACAATATTGCAATCTACTTACATGATCAAAAAATCATTGCTATGTGGCTACTCTGAAGTATGGTTTTTTTGCCATTTAAAATGCTGAAACCTCAAAAAGGAACAAAAAAAAAAGAAACACTTTGATCTTCCAGTTTATATAATTCACACCTTCACAGACCGCATGAGAGAAGGCAACTTTTCCCATCACAGAAGGTCATGATCTCCTCTCTGGAAACCAAACAAACAGGAAGTCCAGAAATCACTATTATTTCTAAATAAGCTTGAATCACAAACACATTTTTCAGGGCACAGTTCTGCTTTACTCAAGTTGGAATACCAGGTGTCCTAGCAGGAAAAGAAAAATAAATAACTTTTTTTTTTAAGACTGGTTTCCTAAGTCATAAGTTTAAACAGCACGTCAGAGATTGCGCACTAAGAAACATTTTTTGAAGGCCGAGAGATCTGGCAAAAGCCAAACATGAAACACATGCATCTGGAAAATCTAGAGAGTTAAGAGGTTATTAACACACTCAGTGCCAGGTATCTAACTTCAGTGTCATGAATGAACTAGAAGCCCTAATTTTTTTTTAACTAACTATTGAAGAAGGTTGGGCTTCCATATTTGAGAGCTCTAAGCAGCATTAGCAAAATGTCCAAGATGTCCAAGGCAGCACTGAAGCAGCATTTTGTTATGGAACTGAAAGGAATCTTGGCACTTCTGTAAAATGGCAGGAAAAAAAATCGGCCTAATTTCCCTTTCTGCCCCATGCAAAAACAACTGTAAAGTATTAATCTTTTTCCTGTAATTTGCTTAATTGTTTAATTTGATTGATGTAGATGACTGAACAAAAATACAGGCCATTATTTCCAAGAGCATTTTTATTTTGTGTAAATGTTCGGGTTTGATTTTATTCAGGTTTTTGTGTTAGAGAAGATTTTTCAAAACCAAACAATTTGTATTAACAAAACACTTGTCATCAGAAATTTCACTCCTCACAGGTAAAGAGGAACTGACTTAAGCAGCTAAATATTACAGGAATTAAAGTGAAATGATAAGCAAGAGACTGACAGCAAAATCAGCAATGTGTTTGAGAGTACCACTCCTGGTCCCAGCAGCTGAAAAGCCACCACTCTCATTGTGGTTTGACACTTTTTCCAGCATGTCAAACAGCAAATTAATACTTTACTTGCTGAGCTGATCCTCAGTGGCTGAATTTTACTGAACTACAAGATTCACTTTGTAAAGCAGTTGTTCTTTTGGTAATTGTGCTGTGCTTCATTCCGGAAAAACATAGAGCACCGTGAACTATGCCTATGGTGATAAGAGGCATTTGGCTTTTGGGTTTTGATTGTGCTATTAAAAAATATGGAAACATTGTTACTCAGAAAGAAGGTCTCAATAAATGTTATGCTAGAAGAGTTAGAAGCTAGAAGAGTTAGGACACTCATACGAATGGCTTAATTATTGATTGAAGAGAAATGCTTTTGTCCTAGGAATATCAGTATTGTAGGATGACGGCTCTGAAGTAAATGCATGCTCTTTCCTGTTCACTGTGGCATTGCTTTAATTTCACAACTCAGTAGCCCAGGAATCACCCGGGTCCCTAAAGAATTGAATAATTGATCCATAATTAACGGATGCACAGAGCAGGAAAACAGTAGCAGGATATTAGCTAATTCAACAGTAAACTATGGGGAATGAGGCTATGTACCTGCCTAACTTTCTGAAATTTTTTTATTAACTTCTGTTAGATCTACACAGCCACATGCTGAAACACACTTTTAAGAGCAAAAGTAATTTGAGAAAATGTTGTGTACTTATGCCAGATATTACTCTCTATGAAGAATAACCTAAGAGATTCAGTAAATGCACACTGAGTTGTGTGGATGATGATTCAAATTCACTCCATGGACACAGTAATCATGAGCATTTCTTTCTACAGGTGGAATGAACTCAAGAGGTGACACTTTCACATTGAATCACACACAAGATATCTCAGTTCATATGAAAAAGAAAATTTCAGACAGAGGTTTCCACCCTGCCCTCATCTTCTCCCCAAAGTTTAATTTACACTGTCAAAGAGCAGAGCCCTTATTATCTGGCCTCCAAGAATTTTGTAGTATTAGAAGTAATGTCCCTTGCTTCCTGGGCTTGTGGAGGAGAGGATCTCCTCGCTTCCAGCTAGACCACTGTGGCAGGCAAGATCCACTCAAAGGCCTCCCATATTCTGGATTTTCCCTGTCTCCATCCTCATGCTAGCATTATGCACCCACATGCATATGTGCTCCATGAGTATGGGCAAGTACTCTGCAATTAGCTCAAGTTTAAAAGACTCAGGTTACCATAACACCCAGCTCTCAAATATGAACAGATGGCATTTATAAATGCACAGAAACTAGAAGGTAATCCTCCAAAGCAAGTTTATTTCTGTAAGCTTTTCAGAGTCACATGAAAATTATAGAGTATTAATCCATCGATCTGCTGAACAAAGAAACAGAGCAATCTGGCTCGTCAGACTATCTTTTGCTTTTAGTGTGACTTTCAACAAATGAAAATGTGTATAGAAACCTATATAGTCAGGTTAGCAGTTAAGTCTACAAGACTTGTTCTGCAACGCTGGCTACTGACCTGATGGCTATATTTCAGCCTCAAGCTGGTCTCATCTCATTTCTCTGAGCACTATTGAAATGTTCCCTCAAAGAGCTGTATGGGGATCTCCCCATCCTGCAAGGCACCAAACATGTCCTGCGTGATTGCTGCATACTTTGGAAATCTGCCAGCAATGTGCATTGCAGAACCCAAATGAATTAGGTTAAGAGGCGTGCACTTAGAGAACTGACTAAAACCACGGGTCCTGTCCAACTTGAAGCACTGTGAATCTCTGACAGCCACAAGCTGACAGGAGTTTGCAGAACTGGATTCTAAAATAAAGACTCAATTTCCCATGTACAGCAGATGGAACTAAATGACAGAACATGGCTAAATATAGAGGACTAAAAATTATAATATCTATCTGAAGCAAATAAATCACCATGCTCACAACCATCCAAAGAAAGGTACCCAACAGCAGGGGCTGACCGGCATTAGCAAGCTCCTCCTGAGTTCATGCTGTGTCCCCTCAGAAAAACAGGCAAGTTGCTAGCCACTTGCCAAGCACTTGTGGAAGGAATACTCCTAAGACACCTGGTCTGTGCTGATGAGTGTTAGGGTGACAAAAAAGAAAAGCAGAGAACTTCAGACAGGTAGCTCTTCTCTTCATCAATTGCTGATAAAGTTGGATCATGTATATGTAACATGAGCGCTAGTATGAAATTAGTGAGCATGTCAGCTAGAACACATTAGGACTCATGTCAGTGACTTGCCCAAGCCTTACAGTGGTGCAATTCCTAACTTGTCTGATGATTCAGTGAAGATAAGTACCCCCACAAAAGGCAAAGGCACTTTGCCTGTTCCTGATCTAAAAGTCTACATTGAATTTCATCTCCAGCCTTCTTGAAAACTGATGGGGGTTAAGGATGCATTTTTTTGCTGCATGCTTTTTGTTGGTGCTAAAATTCTACGGTAGACAGAATCTAAAAGCAGTCTAACTTCAGAATGAACCTGCTTTATCTGAATGTGCCGGCACTTGCTCATTCAACTGAAGCGTAAAGATGCGAAGTAATTAACACAAACACAAGCATCATCTACATTATGGAGATGGATTCCTGTCAGGTGGGTGTACACTGTTTCAGTGTGGATAGCCAGATGCTCTAGTCATTCTTTTAAAGGATCTAGAACATTTATAATGATTAATCACATTTCTAAAGCAGTAATGTATGCTACCATCTGTTTAATTAAATCTCATACTTCCAGACATACGCCAGTCAGCTCACAGGGGTTAAAAACATTAATTTCCCCTTTTTTACATCGGGGAACAATTGGCTTACACCATTATACTTTTTATTCAGTCCTCTGCTTTTAGGTACAAACTGGTAATAGAGATATGACTGACAGCATGACAGCAGACAAACTATTTTAAAATGTAGAGATCTGACCTCAGATCTTGCCTTCTCTATAATTACTCTACAGTGTTTAAGCACCCATTACTTTGTACCCGAGACAGCTGTAGGTATCCTAATCTGAAGTCAACTACAAAACCAAGCTCAACAGGTTATGAAAAGACTAAACTGCTCTAGAAACATTTGCTCACTTCTTCACATGCTTGAGTTCACATGCCCGGAGGCTTCTGTTTCGTTCAGTGTAGAAAAGGATTTTGACAGGCTTGTATGCATCATCCGATCCTGTCCATTGCATGAGATTTGTCAATATGAGTTTTGGGTTGTCTTATATATGCCTAAAGCCTTTTTCACCCATTTCCTTGTACTGATTAAACTCGTGGTTAAAAATGCTCAAAAGAAGTAGCCTTAGGGATTTTGAAGATTATCATCTCCTACTTTCATTTTGTAGAGATACAAAAGTAACTGGATTTGAAGTATTACATTTAATATAAACTACTGAAGCATGTTTTGTGTTTCAGATTGAACTTTAAACACCACCACTCATACAGATTTGCTCTTTATTAGCATTGCTACTGTGGGGATTTTTTTCTTTTTTTGTTTATTTTAACAGAGGAGTTGCAGAACTGACAATATCTTCCACGATGCAGTATCTCAGGTGCATTCTTGCCCTCCAAACTGTACAAGCTGTTTGAACCCCACCGCCTTTCACAAGGAATGTGCTAACCCCAGCCCAAAAGAATGATTTCAGGTGCACTAATTCTTCTCCGAAGTGAGGGAGATTGTTCTAAAACATAACTATTTCTTCAAATAATGTCTGGTCCCAGTGTACATGTGAGGTTTCTTAGACAGCATAGCTGCTCAATCTGCTATATACACAAAAAGAGGAACTATTTCAATAGCATGCACTTGCTATAAAGATACATCCATTTCTTACTCAGATAGTGCTCTCACCAATCAGCCTCGCTGCCTGAGGGAAATTTACTGTGTTTACTTGCATTCATGAATTAGATGGACAGTTTATATTATAGAGAAATTAAGGAGATTTATTACCTAGCTATTTTAGTCAAATCTTCATACTACTTCATTAAACCTTTCTTGAATTTAAACCTTAAATTCAGATTGTTTATTGAAGGAGAATAACAATGTATGATAACTTCTAATGAGGTGCTTACTGGCAAATATTTTGCTTAGCTTTAGCGGATAGAGGAGCCTATTTCTCCTCCTTTGTCTTTTCAATTTCTATTTGCTTATGTCAGTATTTAGGAAAACAGTCTTTCCTACAGTAGGTCTAATCCTTCTGTCCAATAATGGCCAGATTCAGAAGGCAGAGAACACTTCTGGGGAAGAGTCTTGGAATAATCTGAACACTAACCTTTTCACTGTTAATTGGTACCCAGTCCAGGCATTGCTTATAACTTCTGCAACATTAATTTTGAGAAATATTCCTTCCACATCCAGAAGTGAACTATTAGGTAAATATCCTTAGAAATATTTCTAAAAGTCACACTAAGTGAGATGTTCAGGCATCTAAAAATATCTGCAAAGCTAAACAGACCCTCAGTCAGACCTCCACACCCTGTTCTGATGTTTACAATTACTTCTGAACTTGCTCCATGCCAAAAATGTATTTAAAAACACCGTGTGCAGGCTGAAACTCTGTTTGGGGCAGAACAGGAAAGATCCTAACAAGTCTTTGAAGCCAGAAGTCCTTGAGAACCTCCCAAGGTGCACAGAGACGATGGCACTCTTCGTTGATGCAAGTATCACCATTACCACAGTTTCATTCTTTTCTGTCATTTGAAATTTAGCATTGTAAGAAACCCTGGGAGCCTTGGCAAGGGAATGCATTCAGCTAATTCTCACTGTCAGAGGAGAGGATTCTTTACAGCAGAAGAAATCTCATACGTGCTTTGGACATTGAATGACTAGAAGAGTTTAGAAACTATCAGGTTATACAGATTAATGGATACAAATGCCAGAATAGGATAATGTCAAAATGCGGTTGGATTTGATCCCTCCTGTAGGTTCCAGTTTGATTTGATTGTTTCCAAAGGGGACATCCAGTCCTGTAGGATATTTTTACAGAAACAAGCAGCTTGCACATAGATCTCATAATCATTGCTTCCTGTGCAATCTGTTTGGCAAATATCCCTTTACATAAAGGGACTTCTTTAAATAATTTCCATTATACATATTTCAATAACAGAAATAGTCATTGCAGAAAGACTATTGTCTATGATTAATTTTTCAAAGGGGTTAGCAACCACCCAAAAGTCACTAACTAAAAGAAGCATGTAAAATTGTTTAGTCAAAAAATTGGACTTGAAAAGTGTGTGTGCCAAGGTGTAAGACCTCACATCTAGTAAAATCCTGTCTCTGACAGACTGTCTCAGGCAAGCATAAAATAGAAGCATCACTCTTACTGAACCATCAAAGGCTGATGATTACTACAGCTGAAATGCAGGACTAGACTGAACACAACTTGATTTGCTAAGGCAATGTCTGTTCTGAAGTGTTTTATTAAGCAGGCCTCATATAAGCAGGTAATTTTTAGAGATAACTTGAGAAACATGACAGAAAAAACCCCTCTGCTTTCAACTTCTTTGAAATTAAGATTTCACTCCAAGTTTTCAGTTTCTCACATATGACTTATAGTTGGGTATTCTCACTATAAACAATAACCAACACACATATATATATATTTATCATAATAGGAAATTTTGGAACGTTACAGGGCTTTAATCTCTCTGACACATCTGAGCTGGCACCTTATTCTGTTTCTTCTTGAACAGATGGTGACATTATAGTCACCACAAACACTGAAGACAAATTGCAAGAAAAAATAAATACTTTACACAAAAAAAATAGAGTTTGTGTGATGAAAAATGTTGTTGATGCAGTCTAACGCTCCATTTTGAAGCCTGTCCGTATTTAAAATCTAAATTCCAGGCAGAGTACACAGCTTCAAAGCCTAGTAATCCAAGCACCAGTAAGTTATTGGGAGCAGGTGAAAGCAAAAATCCCTAAAATGTTATGCTAGCAGAATTTAGTTTTCATCATTTCCTCTTCCAACATTTACTGATTTTTAGAGTCCTCCTATAAGGAGAGATTAAAACAGCATCTGGATGAGATTAGTGCCAGATGATTTTATTGTCCTGAAGTTTCTGCCAGAAAAGACACTGGAGCAAGAAAACCTCCACAATCTCATGTAGATCCACAGAGAGAAAATCCTTTAGAGGAAACTGATCTGTAGGAATCTGAAAAAGATCCCTTATGGATTACATATCTGGAACTTAGTCTACATGGATGTTCAAGCACCTAAACTGTCAATGTGAATCATGGGACTGTGCCTCACATGACAGGATGGGATGTGTTCCGCCTGACCAAGAGGTCACTGCCCCCAGTTTTCCACCTATCACATGGATGGCAGATGTACCCATTGTAAGCATAACTGGATGGATTGTGAGGAACCATCAGATTCAGTAGTCTTCTATTTGGTCTATTAGACAACCTGAAATTGGTTCTGACTTGGAAACTGAATAGTTTTAGGAGAATTTCATAGGATGTTCTGGTGTCCTTGCAAGGAGAATGAAAACACATATCAACCAGGATCAAGCAGAGAGCTGGAAGGCCAAGATGCACTTGCAATCCAATTTTAATCCCCCGGATGACTGCTGAAGCCTCTACTTACTGTTTTGGACTTGTACACATATAAACCTGCAACTGCCTAGGTTGCCCCATCCAGTGAGAAAAAAATTCAGATTGGCAGCAACAGCTTTGCTGAGCTCTGAAGCTGAGCAGACATTTGCTCTTGGTTTTCTTATGCCTTGACTGGCCACGTGGACTTGGTTAGCTGTTACAACTAGAACGCAGGCAGTCATGGGCCCACAGGCAAATATTTTTACAGCTATGAGTTTTGAATGCTCTATGGTACAGGTCAAAGGAAAGGTTTTAATATATAAAGCCTACCATCACACAAAATAGCAATCTTGCACTGTACTCCATCAAGGTTGAAACTCATGTAGGCAAAATCATTGCAGTATCTTTCAGATCAAGAACGAGTCAAAACAATAGCAATCATGGTAATGGTAAATACATAATAGGGAAGTATTAGGGAATATAAGCAAATGAAATAAAATGCCTCCAGGTTGAAAAGCAGTAAGAGAAAAACTGAGGTAAAACACCACAGCATCAGATTAAAATACATAGTCGATGGCCAGAAAAGAAGAAAAAAGAAAGTGCTGTGTAAGAAAAAGCCCCATTTATTACTGTTCGACAGCTAAAGCAGTGCTTTCATCCCTCAATAACAGCTTAAAACAATTGCTAGCAGAGTTCTCTGCAGCTGGAAGGATTATCTGACTCTTACACAATTCCTGTTACTCAGGTTCATTTCTGAGAGATGTGGTTCATAAACTTAAAGTGATTGGTAGTATTTTTGGGATTGCTTTAATGTAAAATTCACTGCTAACATGATTACATTTTGATCATCTGCTAAAGGAAAGTCTGAGTTACTCAACAAAAGTACAGTGCGCTTATGGTGCAAGGCTCCAAGGGAGGTTGTAGTAGCTATTGGACCTGGAGGGAATTAGATGCATTTACAGCTTTGGAAAGTGTCCAGGCTTTATCACTGAAGGCTGTTGGAAACACTCCTAAGAGCATCTGGAACTTACACAATAATATTTTCCAAAGGTTTGTTGTAGTTCATGATCTTGGGCAATTTCCAAAGAACCTGGGCAATTTTACAGTTAATAGAAAGCAATGCAAAAGTCAGTGGCTGAAATTCATTTCCTTTAAATTGCAGGATTAAAAATCTCAAGAAAGAGTTAAGGAAGTATGAACTTGGCATACAAGAAAATCAAGAGGTTCACCTACTTGTGAACTGCTATAGCTGTGTTTCACACAAACCTGGTTCCATTAGAATAAACTGAGCATCATCAGTATCACAGTGATTCAAGTCACATTTACTTGCCTCCTTAGTAGTCCTTCCACTGTGACTTTCTGTGGGGTGTTTCAGATTCTACTTGTAAAAATTAGCAGCAGAAAATCTTATTTTATAACACATTTTAAGAACTTCCATGCAATAACTTGAAATCGACAGAACTGCAGCTCAGCAGCCCTCAGGACACATTATCATGCTATCATCACAGGCTGTGGGATCTTATTTCAGTTCCACTTGGCCAGATCACAATCATTCCTATTTCGAGTTATAAAAATATACTATTAACAGCGCTCTTTAAGTTAAGGATGATTTTCATGGACAGGAGGGTGAGATAAATTGGTATAAATAACATAGTAGCTCACCTACCAGAAAAACTAGCCAGTAACCTCTGCTTAAAATTGTTTTTCAAAGGAGAAGAGGTTCAAGAGCAGAAATGAAAAAACCTGAATATCAGACGGACTTTCATATTTCCAAACACCCTGGATGACTTGTGATGGAAACTGAGATGGCATGTAGCACTACACTTAGAGTCAGTTTTTCAAATACTCATATTCCTGAAGTCCTAAAATTTGACATAATCTAGTAGTATGACCTATATCTTAGTATCTACACAATACCCATTCATTGCTAAGCTGCAGAACATTGATGCAAACTGCTGCTCTGAATAATTATGCTCTTGTCTTGACTTGAAGCTAAGAGTTGTCCAAGGGTTAATCAGATAGATAGATGCAAACAGTCACCTACAAAGCACCTAGAAATTTATGTAGATATAAAATGGAAATGCCAGGAAATGCGCCTAAGCTAGATACATGCTTCCTCCCTTAAATCTATGGTTCTGCTATTTCCCTATGTGGGCAAGACTGAGAATTTCTGTCTTATCCCATCTGAAGCACGTCTACATGCAATAAAAATCCGCCTCCAGATTAACATCTTAAATATTTCACTCATACTGCCCCTTCCTTTCTTAAAAAAGCAAGCTTAGTACTGAAAGAAACACTGCCCTCTTCCTACAATTAGGAAAGCGGCTCTCTCAGCCTTTGTAAACTGCAGGGACTGCATTATACCACCTATTACTTACCTAGGAGAATGGACTAAACAAGGAGATAAGGTCTTTGAAGCATTATAAATTTACAGAGGGCTTCCCACTACAATATAAACTGCTACCCAGAAAGATAAGCACAAATTTTGATTTATTTTTGATACAGGAATGACTGCAGCAGTAGGAACAGTGGTTGTTTGAACTACTGTATCTGTATCGGTCTTTCCAAGTATAAGGGTCATAACACTATCTCTTCAAACCATTTGATGATGATTTGATGATGATGATGATTTTGAGCGTGTATGTTCCTTTGTGCAGAGGTTTTGGGAGGTGACACATTTGCATCATAGTTGTCTGGACTCTGTTCAAATTCCACTCACACAATGTCCTCCCTTTCTGTATTCACTCCCAACATCCCAACGTGTCACAGTCTTGTCTTGCATTTTTCTTCACTGTCCCTGTGAGCTACAGTTGACAACTTCTTATTCAAAATTTGAGTAATATGAAAAAGCAATGAATTCAGCAGAAAATGCATCTTTTTTTTTTTTTTTTTTGCTGTACAATGTCTACCTCAAATATCTGCTTGGTAGATCTGCAGAAAATCTGTTTAACAACCCCCAACCCTGCTCTCCAGTTCCAGACAGAGTTTAGAAATGTTGTACCAAAGCACCTATTTTCTACTCTGTCTTACCTGCCACATCTTCACTCTAAGAAAACACTGAAAGTGTTGCTGCTGTAGAACTTTACTTTTCAGAGACATCTTTCTGTTAGATCTCTGATAGCTGTCAGAATTTATTGCTTTCTTGCCTGACATTTGCATGGGTCTTCAGTCAAGTATTGCCTTCCACAGCAATCCAGCTGTCCAGATAAGTGAAATTTTCCTATTTTTCAGCTCTTTTTGTGCAAGGATTACTCTTCCATCTTTCTATATTCCTCCCAACTTAGAATCATAGAATGGTCTAAGCTGGAAGGGACCTTAGAGATCGTTATAATCCAGCCTCCCTGCCGCCAGGGACGCCGCCTTTCAACGAGATCAGGCAACACATGGGGACTGAACGGGAATCAAGCCCATGACCTTAGCGTTGTTAGCACTACGCTCTACTGACTGAGCTAACTGGCCCCCTAAACTTCATCACTTTGATTTGGCACTACATATATACAGACTGTATACACAAATACAAAAAAGCTATAGAAACAACTGAAGAAATTCAGGTGCATGACCACTCAGAGTTAGACTAGGAAATGTAATGTCTGCTTTATTGTTGTTTTATTCATAATTGTTAATGTCACTGCTGGATATGCCTCTTCTAGAAGATGGAAATGCTGAGTTTCTTTTCAGGATTGTCTCGGAAATGCCATCACTTAAGTTTCACAAGTAATACAAGACTACAGCAAACTGGTGAACATGGAAAATATTTACTCATTTTCTTTTTAAGGATGAGTGACATCTTAACATTCCCAACTCTAACCGAAGACTGCATCTGGCTCTGTTCTCTACCAAATGAATTGAATGCTCTCTGTAAGGCTGGATAATAAATACAGTAATAATGTTACCCATATAAATTGATGAACTGTAAGTGATCGCCTTCATTCTCATTTATTTAGGAAATTTTGCCTTGTAGTTATAAACATCCAGTAATAAATTAAGGGCTTTAGAGAGAGCCATTCTAGCCTTCTTCCAGTTTTAACTCTATGTTAGCTTACCTGTTTATGGTATCAGTTCTTATGTAAAATTTCACAAGAATGAAGAATGTAAGAATTCTAATATTTGTCCTAATCCAGAGAGTCTCCACTTGCCTGGAAGAAATAAGATTGCTATGTCCAAACTCTATAAGCCGTTCTCAAGGAGAGACAACCAGACTAACTAAACAGAAACAGCTACACATTCAGGCAGGAAAAAGTCACTATTCTGCTTTCCTTCTGTTTAAAGGGGATACAGGTAGCTAAGTTAGAGTGAGTGCATATATATCAGAGATGTGTGTATGTTCATAATGGATGTCAGCAATTACACACCTATCTTACTCAACAGGCTGTGCAATGGAGACCTAGGCAGTTTCTCTTGAAAGAAGTGGTATTTTAGCAGCTGCAAACTGTTTCTGCTAACAAATGGCAAGCTGTCTCAGTGAAACACGTCTGTGGCTTGCTGCTGGTGAAATTTCACTGTGCTCACATAGAAAAGCTTTGCTCACAATAAAAGCAGCATTTTCTTACAGAATAAATGTATGGATTCTTTGGAAATATCTCCAGCTTTGCACGCAAACAGTAACAAAAGCAAAAGTGGGTCATTTTGTTTCGTTCAAACCCAACAAGAGAGGGAGTGATGTTTGAAACCAGCGAGAAAGAAACTGAGGAGTGAAAAAACAAAAGAAGCATTTTTGCAAACAGCATAAGAAGCCCAGTCTGAAAATACCCATAGAGCACAGAGCATAAAAAACTAAATATGAACTATAAATACATAATAATATAAATGCATGAAAACAAGCATAGTTGATTTTGAGATTTTCAGATACAAACCTTGAACTTTCCTCAGTCTACTGCAGTTTGTTTGTTTTCCATAATAAAATAATTTTGATTTGTCTCTTGAAACATACTGCAGTTTCTTTTCTCAAAAAAGCCCACACTTTTGTGCAATGACATTAGCTCTGTGTAGATGCAGGGCTTCCTTCAGCTGTGAAGTGTTCTGATCTTCAAGAACTAATTAGAGCATTTTCTCAGGCTCACTCCTTTCTTCTCATTACTGGTGACCAAAGACAACTGCTGAGACATGATTACGGCAGAACTGTCTGCTAGTATATGCATTATCTTTTCAGAAATAAATCAGCAAATACTGCTAGAGTAAGGAGCAGGGAACACTTAGGAAAACAGCCACTGGCAGAGAGTAGCACCCACAAGAGTCACCCTAAGGCCACACAAATTAATGTTTGCCAGAAAGAGTTTCAGAAAGAAATGCTGTTGGGGAAAAGAAATTTTCACTCACATCACAGGGTGATGTAAATGCTTATTCACAAAGGCATTTATAAAATCATTGGAGAGATGGAATGCCTCTCCTACGAGGAAAGGGTGAGAGAGCTGGGGTTGTTTAGCCTGGAGAAGGTTCCAGGGAGATCTTATTACAACCTTTCAGTACTTATAAAAGAGAGGGGAGAGATTTTTTACAAGGACATGTAGCAACAGGACAAAGGGTAATGGTTTTAAATTAACAAAGGTAGGTTCAGACTAGATATAAGGAAGAAATTTTTTTATGATGAGGGTGGTGGAACCTTGGAATAGGTTACTCAGAGAGGTGGTAGATAGCCCATACCTGGAAATGTTCAAGGTCCAGTTGGATGGGTTCTGAGCAACCTGGTCTGGTTGAAGATGTCCCTGCTCATTGCAAAGGGGTTAGACTACATGACTCTTTAAAGGTCTCTTCCAACTGAAATCATTCTATGATTCTAAGACTGCTCAGTGTGATCTGCAGGTTGTTGTAACTGGTATTTCAACCAGTCGTTTGAGGTATGTCCTGTCTTCTGGAAGGCTACAGAGCTTAATACAGAGAGTTCTTGTATTCAATAAACTAGAGTTATTTACAAATCAGTTTGTTTAAGGCTATTCCTTAGCACCATACTCTACGAGTGATATATTTGACCTCAAAGCGACAGCTTGCTTCATCTGCAAGTCTTTAATGACTGTGCAAAGAATCAGCAATGATCATATCGGAAGTGAAGAAAAGGAAGGCATAAGCTGTTCACCTAGTTTATGTGGCCATCTGTATTACTGACATAGCATTTCTGCATTTGTGGTGCTTTTCTACATTTCTGGATGATATGCTTTTCTTTTTATTTTTAATTGTCTGGCTGCATGAACTTCTAAAAACCTGATTTAAGTTGTCATAGCATCATACTCTTACTGGACTGAATGTCCCATGGAGTCAGCTGATATGTCAGCACGTTATAAAGACAGAATAAGATTAATGTGAAGGAAGTGCAGAGAGCTATGCACAATATTGGCACCATCATGCTCCTAAGAAGTGTAAAGGTTGCTCTAGCTGTTCAGTCTTTCCCGACTATATGTTTCAGACAGAGTGGGTTGCCTTGCTGAAGAGTGTTAATAAGACATGTCAGATCTTAACAGAGTCAGTCAATGTGACAAATTCTGTAGTCTGAAAAAAATAGCCGGGGCAGAATTTAGCTTCAAAGAGCAACCCCCCCACCAGGAACAGGCTCAAGTAGTTATGAAATCCATCGTGCTGCACAAGCACACTCAACAAAGAGTATTTTTACTTCCTCAGCCCTTCAAAATCCCATTTGTTTCTACTTTCAGAGTGCAGTGGGGCTTAAAAAGCATAAGTTTTCAAAAGTGACAGATTTAAATCCAAACCGAAATAACAACAATAGGAGAAAAGGAAAACATCACACCGGGTTTATGAGGGAGAAAATCAGATGGCATTTTTACATGCAAATGATGAATATCTGTGGGAAAGTATTCAATATGATAAATGTGCTCTCTTTCCTCTCTGCTATTAAATGAGCTCCTGTGATGCATTTGCCTCTCCTAGCTTTACATTTCCATAGGAAATTGCACCAGCTTTCCCATGCAGATTTGCAGCAGCTGTATAGGGGACACAGAGCACAAGGCCATGACTGGTTGACCCATCCATTGACAGGTCCTTTTCCTACCAAGGAAGATAGCTGAAAAGACTTTTATAGTGGGTTTTGTGAGTTTTGTTTAGTTGTGTTGTGTTGGGTTTTGTTCTTCTCATTTTTAACATTTCATTACTACTACCTACTGTAAAACTACTACTGCATTTATAATTTTGGGGGAAGAACAGAGTCTAGGACAGAGGTTGAGTTCATGACTCAGCAGTATTTTCTCATGGTGCCACCAGCCAAGAAAAGTTTAGCTTGGTCTCAGTGTGTCTTTCAGACCTGAAAAAAAAATTTACATACTTCAAGAACCACCTCCCCCTCCCAAGAGTGTAGTTTATATCATCAGTAGCTATGCCAGCAGGGAAAGCTATTTTCAGCAGTATTCACTACCCCTTCACCAGGGTTTTCTAAAATGGTACTACAATCCTGTCCTTGGTTTAAATTGTCTTATTTAAAAGATTGAATAAAGAGGGACCCAAATAATTTTATCACTTTCAGAAGCAACTGATTACTTTTTAATTTTTGACATTTGGAGGCTAACATCCAAAGTCATCATCCTGCATTCCCCAGACAGACAGAATTTTCACGGCAGCCAATGAACGTTTCGCCAGGAAAGACTGTTACAGTAAAATAAACACACTGAACCTTACTTTCAGAAGGAGAGAGAAAATGAAAATTAAATGAGTTAATCATAAATATTCCTCTTGTAAGGGCACTAAAACTTTAGGACAGTGCTAGCAACATCGGGTTAGATTTCTGATGGAGAAGTGTTGTGTCTGTATGCCTTAATTTGAAGACAAGGAAATCTTTTTCCAACACTGTAGTAGGCTCCTTGATTAGAAAAAAAAAGGAAGAAACAAATAATGACAGCCAATTTCCAGTGCTTTTAGGCTATTTCATATCAAACAGTGTGATGAATGTAGCAATATCACTTTTGGCTATAGCACAAAAAATATTATTCTCTATAGACGCTGCAGCATAAAACAAAAATGCTTTTATTACCAGTAGCAATGATGTGACATGCTTGATAAATGCCACTTTAAGACTCCTTTGGGTCTCAGCATCCCTTCACACTTATTATCAAGTTACTAATAGATTCTGTAGGTTTGACTGGCCATCATTTAGGAGTGTCATTTACTCTAAAATGACAGAAAAGTAAAATGTTCTAAAACGTTCAATTTTTCTCTTTTCCCTGACTGAGTGACTAATGAGTAAGAATAATAACTTTTATTCATGTTGTCTAGGTGATGAAATGGCCATTGTAGAATGACGAATATCAAATAAATATGTTTTCATTTAACATAGGCAGGGGGAAAAAAACCCATGAACCTTTAAGTCTTAGAAATATGAAGGATAGCAGGCAGCTATTTAAGTATTCACATATCTTGTATGACAACTGAGTCTGTTTCCCTTTGTTATTAGTTTTTCATTGGATGCATAGAGGCATTGAAAACAACAGGGCCAGACATGTTGCAGTTTAAATTCTTATTTGCAAGATGACACTGCCCAAAGTCCCTCACTGAGATTAACACCCCTTTATTCAAGGTACTGTATAGACATACCATAAAGGTTAATTCCTGCAGCAGAGCACAGAAGTTACGTAAACCAGACAGGCAGAAAATCAGACCCGAGAGGGATGCACAGAAAGAGAAAAGAGTTGTACAGCAGATTCATGTCAGACATCATAATGTATTTTATTCAGATTAGAGATGATACTTAGGTTGCAAACAGCTCAGAAGGGTTCCTGCCTTTGCAAATCACAAGCTTAATACTCAGGAGAAGACAATCTTCGCCTAGAGATGGTTTCCACAGTATACTACAGTACCAAAGTAATACGAAGATAAACCACATCATTCTGAAAATTTAATTAATTGGAGCTGAGTGCTTAAACTACTTAAAAAACCTTGCCTGTATTAGAGGATTTGATTCCACCATTACAAAGATGCAAGAAGTAGTTCTACATTAAGTAACGTAAACGCTCACCTGACCCTTCGCTCATCACACTCAGTTATTGTAGTTCAGTCTAATCAGCAATAGGGACCACTAGGAGTTGATCTCTTCTGCAAAGAACAGAAAAATAAATGGTAATCTCTCTTTTCAAGGAAATTGATTTTGTCTGCTTATCTAGGGGAAAAAAAAATATTTCAACCTAACTGTGTTTATCAATTACAGCTTTTTAAAAGATTTTTCTTAAAAATTTATCTTTACCTAAGATACCTTGCCCTGTTTAGTCCAGTCAGTTTATTTGTGGATCAAAGGCACAAAGCATCATGTGATCAGTATTGTGTCTGCACAAAGATGGCAGTAAGTAAGCATATTCTAATGTTGTTTAAAGTAAAGGGTTACTTTAGATTTAACATCGCAGCTATTTCAATAACTTCAGTGGAGATACTACTGAATTTCATGAATTAAGTCCTGATTCAGTTCCACTGACTTCAGTACTGATTTTCACCTGGATGAGTCCAGCCATCACAGATCTTTAGCTTTTCAGCTGTGCAGGGAGACTGAACCATCACTGGAGAGCCCATCCTGCCAAAAAGGGATTAAATGCGTTAGATCTGAGCAAGCGCCTCTAGTTGTTCTCCTTGAGACGAAGAAATTCCATCATAAAAAAAGCCTGAAGGATGAAGGACTTTATGGCATAGGGGATGCACGGCCACCACCCCGATTGACTTATCAGGCAGAGCAAACTAGAGACTGGGAGATAAAAGCATCTGCTGCCACAGCCTCAGCAAAGGAGTCAGCTCTGCAGTTTCTTCAGTAATAATGCCACAGCCTCTGATCCACTCCGAAAGGACTCCCATTGCTACTGTGTTTCTTAGTCATTAGACAGACTTTGAAACATCAGCTCTGGTCACTGAGAGGTCTTTTCTGATCATAACAAATTCCTTGGCAAAGAGGAGAAAAAAATAAACCGTATGATCAGAAAGACCACAAAATGCTGCTCTGACTGTACTGCTGGCTGTGTAATGTAAACTCTATCAAATAAACACTCCCAGATATTTTCCTACTCTCTGATTACTGCACTAGAAATGCTCAATAATGTTCAACAAATGTACCAAAACAGCATATGTCAATCCAGCATTTCCTTCAAACTGTTCTATTTTCAGTTCCTGTTTCGTTCAATTAACACTGCTATAACTGACTCACTCTCATTACATCTGATCTTCTTGAGAAGAACAGAAGGAGTTTTCATTAGCATTGAAAAATCTATAGTTAAGCAACTTTATAGCAGTGATACACAGGTGAAAGTCAGAAAGATCTGAGATCTGATGTTCAAACATCCTTCTCAGAATAGAGATGAAGAACAAATGGTAGGAAACAGATCAGGGACGGTGAGAGGCGTTGTGAGCCAGCCAGTTAAAGGAGGCAGCTCAAGTCACATGGGGGACAAGATTCGGAGTTCATGCACTGGCATAACTATTTTCTGACTGGAAACTAAAGCAAAGTTAAAGGTACAGGACTTGATGACTTCACTCAGAACAGGACCCAACAGTGCACTTAGTTTAGAATGTATTTAAGGATCTAATTATGGTTCCTGTCTGAAATGAAAATACCTGTGAGTTTGGCTGAATCAGATTCCAACTAACCTGGAGAAACACAGAGAACTTCAAATATGGTTCAGATAAACAGTACCTTCATCCCAGACTCCCTGGTGAACCGTACATTAGAAAAAAATCGTAAAATTATTTTTTTATTCCTAAAGACAAATTCATTTTACACAAGCCTAGAAGACTCTGTTGCTATTAAACCGTCACCAAAAACATCAGCAACAGGTCATTTTGTCAGTGTTCTCATTTTATATTGCTACACCCAAATTTCCCTGTGCCTGCCTGGATCTCTCTGCCTGAGGCATTCTCTTCCTTTGTTGCTCAGGTGAAGGCAACTGCTATGTGGATATACTTTACAATGTGCTTTGAAATTATTCTCTAAATAGAAATTGGATTCTGTAGGCTGCAACAGGCAAGTATAAGTAAGGAATGTGTGTTTGGTTAAAATAAAGTACATAAAACACACATCCCTAATGCTGAATAAGAAACATTTCTAGATAGAGACAGGAAGGTAAGACATTACCTAACACTAACGAGCATTTCTAAGATGGATTTGTATTAAAATTACCTTGAAACTGTTTTACAAACAGGTGAATTAAAATGTTCATTTGAAATTGTTATAAATTTTTGTCTGTGGAGTAAGTTGTCTAAAAGGTTCCATTTTCTAACATGGAACTGTTTTCACTTTATGAAATACTTTGCATTATATTTTAATTAAAGTTATAATTACAGAACTAAATATAATTAGCTTCTTTCTTCAAAAGAAATTGGAAGCGAACTTACTTTATTAAATTTTCAATTTGTTTCCTGCAGTGTTACATAGTTTATTCTAATTAATTGAATGAGATCTCATAAATATTTTATCAACATAGGAATGTGATTAACAGCTCGAATTTTCTGTGGTTTTCTTTTTTCTTTCCAGCTTTCTTCTTCCCTGAACTACCATTCCTACAGTTTTCATGAGACCTCTTCTGCCATCAGTGACAACGTATATACAGGAGCCCTGCTAGAGCCTTCCTCTTCCACAGAAAAATGTATTTTAGCATCCTTGGCCATAGGAAACCGCTTTTAACTTCTCTTTGGGAATGTTCGTTATCTAAGGGAGCCCTCACGTAACACAGACCATGGCAGTGGCACTCATTTCTTGTGTGATTTATGGCTTCCACACTGAGTAGCTTCCTGCATAATCTTCTCTGCTTTCAGTCTGTGTGCGTACAGTGTATTTGTTTATTCTCAGAGCAGATAAAGCAGAACGGAGTGAAAAGGACGGTAACCCCCCCATTAGCACACCCTACTCTAGAGATTACCAAACAAAGCGCCCTAGTCTCCACTGGGTTGCAAAAGGCTTGATCTTTGTGTGGCATCAGTGAGATTTAAACTCGTGGGGGTTGAATGGAGACATTGTGGTTTGAAGCTCTGGCTCGTCCTGTTCAGCCTCCCATTTGCAGCGAGGACATTCAGGACAGCAGAAAGATCAGCGCAGTGCCCTCAGGCCCCTCTTACAAGATCAAGAGCTAGCATCAGGGGGAAAACACACCAGGGACTTCACAGACTCACATGGAAAGAGTCAATCCCTGCTTCAAAGCATGTAAAAGCAAATAAAAAGGGAAGGAGGACATGGAGGTGAAGTGACCTGCCTGTTGTTACACACTGCATCAGAATAAACATGAGAATTTGGTCTCCTAATCCCCTGCCCAGTGTTGCCTCCCTGAACGGCACTGCTGAAATGGGATGATTACAATTTCTGTTGGAAACACTGCACTGCAGCCACAGCACTGAGCAGATATGAGAATGGATAGCTAAGGAAATAAACAGCGGGTTGATAATATCAAACAGAAAAAAAGTAAGTACAACTGTATGTAAACCAAATAAGCAAAAAGATAATCATTATGACTCTGTATCAGATTCAATCTCTGTCAGTCCCCAGTTTAAAAGGGAAGCAATTGGTGTCAGAAGGTAACACTGTGTTCTTTTAATATACTTCAGATTACTTTAATTAAGCACTGCTTTAATAACATCAAAGGAAAGATTCAGCCTTCACCACAACTTTATTACCCACTAAGAGCAAAGGTATGGGATAAACTGAACAAAAATGAAATCCATATATGTTTTATCTATCCACTTAGCTCAGGCAGGCATTGTGTCACTTGCCCTTCTTGTATTGCTGACAGCAACAAGCTGAGTATCTTACAACATCTAAAGAACAAATTGTTTTCCTGGAATTATACTTCAAAAGCCCCAGTGATGCTAGCTGGAAATATGCATGTTTTTCCCTTGGAAAAAAGACACTCTATTTCTTTTTCCTATTCATACATTCCTTCACTACTTACTCTTTAATTTAGGGCAAATTGTGGAAGGAGAAAAGTGAACCATATTTGTTTCTCATTCTACATGCTGTACAAAACTGGGTAGTCTGTCTGCATGCACAGTAATGTTTATTTTGAATTGTGAAGTATATCTGGAAATCATGTTGACAAGAACCTTGCACTGATGATTCAGTGATCCTGTTGCACTGTTAATGCTGTTTTCCAAAGTCCAAAATTATTTTCCAATCAATCCAAATTTTGACTGATAGATGAAGTTAACCCTGACGTTTATAGGCATTTCTTGTAGAAGCAGGAGCTATGACTGTCGATACCAGATCTGGATTTGACTTGAGAGTTGCTTTATATTTATGTCTTAAGCTTTATTGTGCTTGGGTCTTCAACCTCTCTTAATTTACTTTTCTTGACTGAAATCAAGTAGACTGTTACTTGCACAGCTGCAAAGGTAATAATAACAGTAAATGCAATTTTTTACGAGGAGAAGGTCCACATTTCTCAGCTCCTAATACACCAAGAAAGATGAAAAGGCCAGAAAACTTGTTCTGCTGTTAAAATGACAAGATTATGGATATTTTCTAAAATTACTACAAGCGAGGCCTGGGATTCACATGTAATATTTAAAGCACATCTGACATACTTTAGGCACTGCATTATTAATGTCAAATGAAGTATATTCTCCAAGTATTTATTTACAACTCTCCATCATTAAAGCTCCGAGCAGGGATTCCTTCCCTTGGCTCTATATCCCACTGTGGCAAACTGCTCCTTCTCAGGGTAATGCAACCTCCCATTTTCCTAATTCAGACTGTCTGACCTTTCACTCTCTGAGTTCTTTCCTGTGGCCAGAGACGCATTTTATGTGGCTAACTGGGAGGGAACTTTGAGTAATACCAGCATCAGCAAAGTCAGCTGGACCAGCCTCCAGACCCTTAAAATCCCCTCCCCAGCACACTTCAGCAAACTATGGCATCACGGGCAGTTTCACTTTATCTAGTAAAGGGTATTTTACCTCCTTCTCTTGTTTTAGTTTGTTTTCATAGTCGCAGTCTTGTCTTTTACCTTGTAACATAACTTCAGATACTTTTCCTGTTACCAGATTCTTTACTGCCTGGTGCAGATTTTTCTCAACATATGGGGAAAACAGGCTTCACACTTTTCTCTCCGTTCCACATCCTTGACATAACGGGTGGTTTAAACAGTTTGCATATGTATACACAATGGAAAGGGGAATCTGTGCTGACAGAGACACGGATGCTTTATGTATGTCGTTGAAACAAATTTCAGAGAACGTTCTATCTTTTCTTTTCTTTTTTTTTTTTTTTGAAGTTTGGACCTGATTTGAAACCCTGATAGCATTAACTTATTTGCAAAGTTAACTCACAACAGTGGCTCCCAGCTTTGTGGTCTCAGATGATCCCTTTACACATTCACAGCAGAAGGGCATAGAAGTTCTATGGACTTACAAGGCCACACAGAAAAGAGAAGCACCGGTGCACATGCCCAGGGAGCTGACACTACTCTGCTGCATCCTAAAAAGATGTTGAATTACGAGATGGAGAATAAGTCATGTCATACCTCTCACTACCTGTTTGTCCAGAATAGTTTCTATTTCGTATCTCTGTTTTCTTCACGGCGCCTTTCTTGGTGATAGAAACACTATATGAGCTGGGTTATGCCAAGATGGCATATTCTAATAACCGAGAGTCCTTAGAACAACTGCAAGGGTTTTGAAGAAAGATATACTGAACCAAATATCTGAATGTTTTCGGATTGCAACCACTTCTGTGAGGGAAGACAAGTGAATGGATATTTTGATGCTGGTATTTAGATGAATATAATTTTTTACTCTAGCTGTAACAAAACCACAATCTGGATTATTCAGCCTCTGTGGCATTCACGTGGCATATGTACCACAGTATTCTGATCAGCAGGTAGCATCTGTCTTGAGTTTTGTTCTATGTAATTTGATAAAAGTGGAGCCCATGCAAAGACAACTAATTGGGGAGCCGAATAAACAACCTACCACCCACCATGTGTCATTACTGGAAATAACTCCACAAAGAAACCACATTTGGAGCTGAAAACCTAAGCTTTCACTCCTGAGACTATTTTCTGTTTCATTATCTCTTAGCGACTTGGGATGCTTTTTATGAAACACACACACATCAAACACCCCCTGTGCAGAAGAAATTGGACCTAAAGGAATTCTGAGTAAAAGAACTTTAAAATCCCATAGCTGCCATAGTGCTGGCTTTACACTGACTTCAGAAGTGGGACAGCTTGGCAGGAAGACCTGGCCACAGCATGGATAGTCTCCTTCTGTATCATTTAGTGCTATGACGTCAAGATGATTATCAGACCAACCATTGAGTAAAAGCTGCCCCAGGGTCTGGCAATACGTGTGTCACCAAACATTGTGTAATACACACAGCAATTCCCCTCCTAGGACTTCATGGGACAAAAGAGAGACATAACATGACACTGGGACAGGAGCACATAAACAATGACATAAAGGACCTGGTGTCTATAGTGTCATCATTCTTTAGCTTCCTGGAGAAAGACAGAAGAAAAACCTTATGTTTGTCAGGAAAACTCCCTGCCCGAAGCCAAGTTCCTCTGAAACTGCTGGGGCACATGTTGGCCACCCTTGTCCTCTCTTCTTGGCAATGACAGACACTCTGCCCAGGCACCTGCAGGGCACTGCATGAGTAGGCTGATTTTGCTACAAGGAAATACGAGATCTTTGCAGTATTTCTGAGAGAATCAAAGGGGGAAAAAAAGTCTGCCTTTTGCATTTCTGAAAAACCTCTGTACAAGAGCTTGTGTACGTACATTCATGTCAGCTTCAGTGTGATGCTCATTGCACACATTCAGGGCATATCAGTTCAGATGGACAGACTACCAGGAGCATTTATCTTGCCACTGCAAAAAGATATCCTTTCCCTGTTTCACTGAGGACCAGTCACCAAGGTCTTCCACACCTTGAATCATCACTGATATATTGCTGAAGATCTGGAACCAAAAAGTTACTAGAATGACTCAAGAAAGGACATTCAATCTTTAGTGAATTACATCTTTGACTCTTATTGCCCACTCAAATCCTTCTAACTTTCCGTTTAGACACTGCCTAGATGTCATATCAATTTTAATAAAAAAGTGAAATCCTTGAATGACCTGCTACCAAAAAAAGACTAATTAAGCAGGACTTTCCAGTCTTCACATTACTTAGATATTTGCTCCTATTTTCTCTCTCTCTAGTTTCCAGAACTTTTAATGTATCTTGCTCATTTAGTGCCATTAGAATTCAACATGAGTCTCATAAATCAAGACAATAAAATCACATCTCCCTGTAACTTTTAAGTTGTCACAGAAGCTCAGAATCTTTCCCAAAATCTTTCTTTTTCTTCAATTAACTATGATATATTTAGCGCTTATTTCCAAACATTAAATGCTTCAGTTCAAAAGTGCACTAAGCAAATAAGTAATGTACAAGGCTTTTTAGCATCACTCACAGGAAATCCTAAGAATCTGTGACACGCTATTTTTCAGTAGGAAGAAAAACAGACAATTGTGGATAATTTAAATCAAACTACTTTGTAGAATTCCGAACACCGCAATTCTAATTTTGTAGTCATAATTTTCACTTTATAATGTACTTTCCAGAAGCCAAAATGAAAATTTTAAGAGTTTTGAATACATGTGGGTGTGAAAATGTTATCAAGTGAAACATGACTTTCTTACTGATTTCTAGATGATATACCCACATTTCAAAGAGCTGGATTTTTCCATCACCTTGCTTTAACCAAGTAGCTGAAAGAATGAAATAAAAAGAAATGGGACAGTGTGGTTCTGTGACCAAGTAAATTATGTTGAAAGATGCAAACTCATAAATGAACATGATTATTTTGCAACTAGTTGAAGTCAGGCATAGAGGAAAGCAGATGTTCATCACATTGACCACTGTGAAAATCCAGCGTCACCAAGAGCTTTTTAATGCTGTGTGGAAAAGTGTTTACAGGAGCTTCTAGTGCCTTTTCTTTTGGTTACGTTCAGAAACTTTCTGATCTAACTTTCTTTACTGGCAAATGTCAGTTATGCAATCTGAAACAGTTCACAAGAAGGGGTTAGTTTCAATATATTTCCCTCCACACATTTCTGACTCACACAAAATGCCGAAATTAGCAAACATCTTGTTTGCCAAGAAGTTTCATTTCCTGGTCTAATAGACTGTCAGTATTTTCAAAATACTTGAAGTAAGGATCTTAGATGATACAGCATGAGATGCTAAGTCACTTTGGATTTTTCCATTTCCAATTTCATCCTACTTCAGAATTACTATTTCTAAAATTTTACAAACCACTGCAGACTAGGAAACCCATTTCCTACCCTGGTGCAGTATCAGGTACACCTGTTCTCACAGAGAGAGATGTGTCTGCTTCTGCAATACACTCATTTAGAACTGATTACAAATTGCTTGATCCTTTTTATCTCCCTCATTGGAACATGTTGGTTATCTAGCACTGGACACTCAGGATCCTCTGGGCATTTTTAATCCATGTAGGTATAGTACAAGGGTCAGGCATCAGGTAAGAGAGTTAAATGAGACATGTTACATTCTGCCCAAGGTTTAGTGGATTTAACTATAACGGACTTGGATATAACTTTGATATGAAGAAGGAAAGGGATGAACAGCAAGTGACTGTACAAACAATTTAAAATCCCCGATAAATCTGTGCCTGTGCTATACTTGTCAACTCGCATTTCTCTTGGCAGTGTTAGCTCTGACCTCCTAGAAACAGTCTTGTATGTGTTGTGTAGCCACGAGCCCAAGACAACTTACAACAGCACGAAGTGAATAGCCCA
The DNA here is from genome assembly GCF_000703405.1 of Apaloderma vittatum. Lineage (NCBI taxonomy): Eukaryota > Metazoa > Chordata > Aves > Trogoniformes > Trogonidae > Apaloderma > Apaloderma vittatum. The sequence goes on along the minus strand of NW_009714150.1, from coordinate 42,588 downwards.
TGGTAGCAGTATTTCTGCTGGGATGGCTAGAGACAGAACAAGAGATACCGCAAATCTATGAATGCCCTGAGGGATCCCTTACATTTTGTAATCGTTTTATAATCCCTTAACCTGCTCCCTGTAAAAAGAGGTAACTTCTAGGAAAGTCTGGGAGACTCAATGACCGTTAGGAACTCCATAAAAGGGGAAGAAGGACTTGGGAGTACTGGTAGATAAGAAGCTCAACATGAGCCGTCAGTGGGCACTTGCAGCCCAGAAAGCCAATCGTGTCCTGGGCTGCATCAAGAGGTGCGTGGCCAGCAGGTTGAGGGAGGTGATTCTCCTCATCTATTCCACTCTCATGAGACCTCACCTGGGGTATTGCGTCCAGTTCTGGAGCTCACAGCACAAGAAAGATACGGACGTGCTGGAGCGTGTCCAGAGAAGGGCCACGAGGATGATTAGAGGGCTGGAGCACCTCTCCTATGAAGACAGACTGAGAGAGTTGGGGTTGTTCAGTCTGGAGAAAAGAGGGCTCTGAGGAGATCTTATTGTGGCCTTCCAGTATCTTAAGGGGGCCTACAAGAAAGCTGGTGAAGGGCTTTTTAGGATATCGGATAGTGATAAGACTAGGGGGAATGGATTAAAGCTAGAGATGGGTCGGTTCAGATTGGACGTTAGGAAGAAGTTCTTCACCATGAGGGTGGTGAGACACTGGCACAGGTTGTCCAGACTGGGGGTGGAAGCCCCATCCCTGGAAGTTTTTAAGGCCAGGCTGGATGGGGCTCTGAGCAGCCTGATCTAGTGGGGGATGTCCCTGCCCATGGGGTGGGAGGTGGAACTAGATGATCTTTAAGGTCCCTTCCAACCCTGACAATTCCATAATTCCATGATTCTATGTTGGGTTTGGGCTGAGGGAGGGAGCAGGGAGCTGGAGGTTCCTGCTAACAGATATTAGAGCAACCCCAGCCTGCTCTAACCCATGCCCAGAAATTGTACCCATGCTGTGAGCCCTATACTGACTTTAGGGGATACTGAATACGGCAGCAAAGCAGCACGCAGCTTAGGAGTTTGTACAGGGGAAGCTGGAGGAGACAGCTTGGCTGAGTCCAAATGGAGCATGTTGGTAGCGTTATTCAAATATTAATAACAGCTGCCGGAAATTTGGAAGAGCCAGCCAAGTTGAAAAATGCCCTGTCCATCTGCCCTTTTGTAACCATGGGCGCAACACATATTCCATCTATGCCAGGAGCAGTATTCCCTCTCTACGAGGCATTACAGTTGGCAGGACTGCCTACCTGGATCGTTACCGGTACCTGGCAAGTGTGATGCAGAGAGCAGTTGTTCTCCAGTCCCTGCCCTGACCACATTCACTGAAACTCCTCCAACACCAGCAGTGCACGGCCTAGGGGAAGAGGGGAAGCGGTTTATTATCCCCTCTTCTCTGGACTGAATTACAAAAGGAACTGCAGAGTTCTTACCACGGTGAGAGATGGAAATATACAAGTGTAAGTATATGTTTCTGAGAATTAGCCCTGCATTGGCTACTGTGTTTGTCTCCTGCAGCTGGCTGCAATGATGAAGTTAGCTAGGGAGGGAGCCTCAGCACTTTGGATGGATTAG
>NW_009714150.1:36947-40955 GCF_000703405.1 Apaloderma vittatum | reverse complement strand
GGGGGGGGGGGCCTCAGCCTTTTGGAGGGATTAGCCTGTGGCTGCCACACCAAAGGCTCATGTACCTGTGTACCTTTTGAGTGCAATCAATGCATTCAAGCTGCCAGTAAACCAGCTGTCTCATGGAGCAAAAATGTGGTAGTCACAAAAGCATTCACCTCAACTTATGCCAGGTATCTCAGCAGATCTGTTGCTGGTCTTGTTAAATAAACCCTATTGTTAGGGGCTGCAACAACACTCAGGCTAGGTAGTTTAAAGCTACCTCTAGATATGTTTATAAGCTCTCTATTCATGATAGTATCACCATACTCTGAGGTTACACACTGACTACTGCCAGAAAGAGAGTGAGAAGCATATCATAGCAATAGAAACTTACTATCAGTCTAGTGATAGTATCTATCAATCATTGTATTAACCTGTTTTATTGGAGTCATGTCAACAGTTCTGAGGGACATGCTCAGTTTCAGCTCCATCCTAACTGACATCCTACAGTCACAGAAGAGAAGATCTCCATTGCCCCTGAAGGTTTGCAAGTGAAGCATATCAGACAGATAAGAAGGGGTCAGGATAAACGGTTGGACATTGGCAATTGGCAGTGGAGGGCAGAAAACGCCAAAGAGGCAGGATTGAAGCTTAGCCATAAAATCATTCTTCCTATCAGCTCCTCACCTGTGAACATCGCACGTTGGGCTGATGACCCTACCTGTTAGACTATAGCAGCAGACTCAGAACTGAAAGTTCCTGGATGATCTTTATTTATATTTTTCTTCTTGATGCACAATTACAAGTGCATCCATTTGCATTCATCACATGGAGCACAACTCCTGTTGAACGACTAGGGTTTTTCCACGGGAAAGCAGCACAGCAAGGAACTTTTCCATCTGAAAGTATTCTGCTCCAATGGACCATGGCTGTCATTTCAAATCTATGTATCGTGTTAACAATACTTGTTCCAGAAGACTGTTTCATTTAGTGATTTGGAATGTAAGGATAATTGTGGGGAATAAATAACCATGCAAGCCATAAGACTGAAAATCCACAAAGATTACAGAATATCTGAAAAGATATACATTTCACAAAAAATCGTGGACATGCAAAATAAAAGATTCAGATTAAATTCTCATAGCTGTAGGGCTTTTGCTTGCTATTCATGGGAGCTATGGAATTCACTTCTACTTGACATCAGAAATGCAGATTCAGTGAATTTAAGACAAAATTGAAACCTTATCTTTTGAGGCTGACTTTTCCATCCTTAAATGTATCTCATTTTTGCCCCAGATAATATTTTATGCAAAGCTATTTGAGATCCTTTGCATTTTCTTTGCAATATATACATTTAATTTTATTGTATTAGTTCACGTGAATTTTAAAATACAAAGGAAAATAGTTGGAAGATGAAAAACTAGATAATGTGAAATTAAAAGTAGTCATTTGCTAATGCAAAACAATAAATACAACAGAAATAGAAGGAGATCTCTAAACCATGTTCTTAAATATGAAGAAATATTCAGTGATAAACACACCACAGGGACTTCTACATCCTCCCTATTTAGCTGCCATGCATAGCTGTGTGAGGGGACTAATTACAAATTGTACTGCTCCATCATACTCCCATTTCTACCTGCCCACACCAGAGCACTTCCCAATGTTCCTCTTCCTTCTTCCTTAAATGTGAAATCTTCATCTACTTTCTCTTCATATTCAGTTCATACCACCCACTTACGGACTACTGTACAAGTAGCCTGGCAAGCAGGCAGAACAAATGGGCCTGCTCCAGAGCCCTAGTAAGGCAGGGAACACATGTGTGTTCCCTTAGCCAGCAAGTCAGGAGGACAGAAGAGAAAATGTCTTTGCTCACTTGCCAAAAGGCTAAAGAATTGCTGAACCCTCATGTACAGCTTCGTCATACTGAACTAAAATCAACTAATTGTCAACAGAGACAAATTTCAACCTTTTCTGAAGTTTTAGTAACTCCTTCATAAGCCCATAGGCAACCAGTCCCCTTTCGCTTTTCTTTTAAAGATGAATTTTGCTGAATCACAGACTGCTGCTTTAAATGTTATGATCGAGTATTGATTTCTCTAATATTTACCACTCTACAAACACATGACCCTGACAAGATTTATTATGTCATCTTTTGCAAGAAGTCTGGGCGTGAATAAGGACAAGAAAGAGAGAAGTGTGTTTCTGATTTGACTCAAGGGATCACATACTTTAAATACCAAACGTACTTTCAGTGAAATCTGTTATAAGAACTCAGATGTTCTTGCTTACTCCGAGCGTCTGGGCCTTCTGTCATTTCTTCTTAGAGTTACTCTCTCACCCATTCAGGAGAGACACCTAAGTATTTCTGCATGTGATGAAAGGTTTAGTTCAACTTCTGCCTTTTGTTCGCTGACAGAAGTGGCTGCTGCTGCCCCAAGGTCACTCATTTGCTGTTTATCCCTCACTCCAGCCCCAGGAATACCCTCATGCTGTAGTGCAAATGTAACTCAAGAGCTTGGTTCAGAGTCTCCCCTTGATGTGTTTGCTACGAGCAGGGAGCAAATAGCAAACTAAAGAACCAATGTATCTTCCTGCCTGAGTAATGAGGGTTTGTGCTCTCAGAACCAGTTGAATGAGGAGAACCCGTTTTCTAAGGAAAAACAGGATTTCAAGTAAGTATTTTTCAGCTTTCCAGGAGCAATTTTCCCTACTAAAAATAGTTTTGCCCCAATCTGACAGATGCAAACTGAAACAAGAGTCTCATTTATCCCACTTTCACCATTCTTCTCCATGGGCAAAAGGACTGAGGAGGGCATGCTTCCCAGAAGGCACACACGCATCACTGAGGGCTGTGGGGCAGACAGAACCAGGTTCAGCCTCCTTTTATCCAGTATTTGTCCAGGATCAGCTATCTGTATCATATCTTTACCATCAATGAATAAACGGGCGTGCTGGAGGTCTGTTTTCCCTCCCTGCCCATTCCCCCTCCTCCTAATTTCAGGGAAAACTGTTGCAGAAAAAAAAAAAGAAGAAATTCAAAAGAAAATCAGATGATCTATTTTCATGATGATACATCCTGTAATTAAAGATTCCCAAACTACAAATGGCACCTAAACTTAAGTGCAACATCCAGGGTGGTTTAGGTGCATGCCCTCGTGTCAGCTATATACATAGTTAGCATGCTATGTGACATTGGATAGATTGTCCTTTCACTAAAATAAGAAGTGATAATAGCTTCTGACAAGTTATTTACATTACACTGCATGTTTTCTCTTTTGTAAAAACATTTCCTCTGTGTCTGCATTTGCAACAGTCCATCAGTTCCTATCAGTTCCCTTTAAGGGTGCAGGACTGCTAAGAAACAACAGCGGTAGGAGTCTTAAATTGTAAAAGAGGCATATTTTCTACATGAAGACTTTGAACTTCGAATGTCTGAAAATGATAGTGATACCAGCAATAATCTAAAAACTAAAGCCTTTGCTAGAGACATTGTTCTAGTTACTTTATTTTAATCAGCCTATTCTAGCAAGGAATTTGGTGTATAATTTGTATTTTAAAAACCCAACATCTTCTGATATTTATAATTGATTTCAGTACAGAATCATCAAATGAAAGCAGAAAAAAAATTAACAACTTCCTTACAAAATATTAGCAGAGTTAAATTATATCATGAATATGAAAAAAGCATAGTATACAGGCAGCAGAAAATGAAAGGCACCTGGGTACAGTAAGAAGAGAGATCAAGGTACAGAAATATCAATTCAAATATTCTAAACATGATTTAAATATTCATCAGCTTGTTCTTCTGTATTTTACAGTTCATTCGTCTGTGACTTAAGAGTCACATAAGAGCAGGAACGGATTAAATGATAGAATCATAGAATGGCCTAGGCTGGAAGGGACCTTAGAGATCATTTTAATCCAACCTCCCTGTCGCCAGGGACGCCGCCTTTCAGATAGATCAGGCAACACATGGGCACCGAACGGGAAATTAGGAAGCCCATCGTTCCCCGCTTTAGACTC